>NW_013666553.1:321371-345773 GCF_000517525.1 Limulus polyphemus | reverse complement strand
CTGAACAAAGCTTAATTATTAAGGAAACTGTTGTTATTGAGACGTTTTAAAGTTTATTTGATATTTTCGTCTATTTTTAGTCATTTTTATTCAACTGTCTAGTTATCAGATAAAACATTACGATCTTTAGACCTACTACTTAAACACTGATACTGCTGCAGTCGCTCTGTAAGTATTGTATTATTATTTTTCTAATGCATAACTTGGTGGGACAGCGATACGTTTATATACTTACGTTAAATTCCGGCGTTCGATTCCCCGCAGTGTACACAGCAGATAGCCCAATGTGGCGTTGCTCTTAAACATACAAACAAATAAACCTGTGGAATATTTTCATAAGAAAATGCTGTTAACCTTCATTACAAAATCTGACATGTAATATTATCGAGTTCACAGCTAAGCAGCTAATTTTTATCAGTATGTCACATGTCTTTTTTTTTTTACTTTGTGTTAACCTTATTTTTCCATAATCCTGTTTTACTTTTCAAGTTTGACATAGCATTGTAAATGCACTTAAACAACAATAAAAACGACAGCAAATATTTAAGTCACGGGATGTACGTGGGAGAACCCTAGTTGCCCTTTGTACATGTATGGCAGTGTTATGAATCTCCGTTGATGCAACTGACAGAATTAAACGTTCACAACTAAGCTAATTAAAATCTGCGATTTACTACTTGCGGTTGATGATGATTTTACATTGAAAAAAAAATGTTCTAATATCGTGAAACAATATTATTCACTGTCGAGAAACAGTGTCAGCGGTATGTCTGCGGACTTACAACGCTAGAATGCGGGTTTCGATACCCGTGGTGGGCAGAGCAAAGATAGCCCGTTGTGTAGCTTTATGCTTAACTTAAAACAAACAAAACATTGTCAGTGGACGAGAGGAAATAATATTAAAAACATTTACTTTTTAAATCAACATTATAGTTATAAAGTAATATTAGAAAATAATTTTATCGAAAAAGCTGCGTTAAAAGAAGTTAAGCATGTATTAATACTATATTATGAATATAACCGAGGTAAGTATTTCATTACTAACTATAACATTCTGTAGTTTTATGAGGTATCACACAGAGTAATAATAATAATATCTATTCTTATCAGTGTGTGTGTTGCAATCAGTATAAGAACAATTTTCACAAACTATAAACGAGCTGACGGGTTGTTATGTCACTGTGAAGGAATAAAAATCTCTGTCAGTGCTGAAGGGGCGAAATTATCTGAAGAAAGCAGTCCAAAATCAGGTCCGATTTCACACTATTAGGATTACCTCATTCAAAATCAAAGTTGATCGTGGAACTAGCCAGAAATAATTAAAATAGATGCAACAGAATAGGAATGGAAAAAAGAAAGCAGAATCAGGTAATGCATTCATAAATGAAGCAGTCAAGGTACAATAAAATATTCCTGGTTACTAACTGTGGCCTTGACAAAAGTACGATTGCCACATGTTTTACACTCCTTTTAATTCAAAAGTTGAGTTCACAAAATCTTTCTTCTTTCCAAATAGTTCCCCGTATTGAAACATAGCATTGCTCACACAAGTTTTTAACTTTCCCAGGGGCTAATTTAGTCAAATGTAGATTAGGTGCTTTCTTATCTGATTCTCTTGCAGAAATAACAATATGCTTTTTAATTAGCACGCCGAGGTATTCTTGCCAGCGAATAAGGCAATAGTTGTTAGTGGACTTGCCCATAATCTTCACTGTCCGTTGGCCAATTTATCTCACATGCACAAGTCACTGATTTTTGTTTGTAGAAACTCGAGAATTTACTGCCATAGTCAAAACTGTGTTGGGGTTTGACAGAGCAGATGTTTACCTAGATTTTCAATATATGTTTTATAAATGTTTTTCATAGAGTTTACAGAGATTTTACCATACGTTAAGTAGAATTTGTCTTCGAATTTTAGGAAAGTTTTTCGTTGATGTTTGCCAGTTTTGCAAATGGTTAATCTTTATAGCCGTTATCCACAAAGAGTTCGCACCACCAGGCAGTGCAGTACCAACAATACTCAGTAAACTTACGTTAGACAGTTTCTTTTCAAACACAGGCTGCAATAAAGAGAGAATGGTGGTAAAACAAAACAAAAACTGTAAACCGTTATGAAGAAAAGAAGTGGAGAAAATGGAAAACAAGTGAATAGCAAAATAAAACATGCTATACAGCGTCGTACGCATTTAGTTGTTGTCAGAACCACCTGCTTGGATCACATCAGAGCTGTTTGTAGCGATATATGTAAAGTTTCCAGAGCTGTTTTCGTTGAGTTGTTGAATTCCGTTAATACTGGAGCGTTGACAGTGATAGATGGAATATCGATAGAAAAAGCTGAAATGTTGAAGAAACAATTAGCAAAAGGTTTCTTGTATATATGCATGCGTGCGTATTCGTGCAGGCGTCCAAGCCTACAATAATGTTAGGCGGCAGATGTTTTTCGCTGACTTTAAGCTGCATCTAATCAAATACTCAATTCATTAAAAAGTATTTTCTTCCATTGTATGCAAGCCTCCTTTTGTAATTAATCCTTTCTGTATAGAACAAGTAAATACACATAACTTGTGAAAACGCAATAACACATTTAAACCGTGCTTCTTGTCACAAGTAATACAGCGTACGTTTGTTATTAGTTTTCACTTTGATATTGTTACGTCTCCGTTTGTTAATTAACTTTCCGTAACTTCGTTCCGACGAAACTTTAGCGACACAAGTTCTTAGTTAATAAAACTGGTTTATTCTTTCCGAATATAACTTTACGATACACTTAATTTCAACAATCTCGCTAAAACAAACGCTATAACAACGAACGTGCTCAATATTACTCTCTGACTGCAGATCAATTACTCACTGTCTACACACACACACATTATTCTGTCACGTTGTCACCCTCTTTTATAAACCAGACTACCCTATATCTAGTAAATGCTAGAGCATTCGCCAAGGTACAGGATAGTTCTAGAAACCAGAGGGCGTGAGAATAAGTGTTTCTATAAATAGATAGCTCAACAGAATGAGAATCTGATCATAGGGTGTCTCAACATATGATTACATCATCAACATTGTAGTCTAGATTTATTTTTTGTCCTAAAAAGTTACAAGTAAAACATTTTAACAAGACAACTTTTATAACATAGCGTATTATGTATGTCAGTTTTTATCACACCTACTATCTTAATCTAACCATTATTTGAGTGAGCTAAATGTTATATCACGGCAAATAATTTATCTTACATACTTTTACAATTATCCTTCACTTTATGTGTAAAACACTTTGCTAATTCATTAGTTTGTAGTTTTTGCTTTTATATTCAACTTGCATAAATACTTTTTGCATTTTCTGACGTTTTGTATGTAAAATACTTATTATTAATTTATTTCTATAATCAATATATTGTATAACGTTTATTTCCCCTGAAAAGGATGCTTATTTAAATCCCTAACTAATGTGCAATAATTTCATGTTTAGCTTTATAAGTTGATTTGCTCAGCTAAAGTTTAAAGGCTCTACATAAATAGTTATGTTTAACCATCATTATTCTTACCTTTCTATAGATATTTTCACAAATATTTGTCTAGCAGTTGTTTCTTGCTGGTTTGGAACTTGCATATAGACTCGATATGTAATATTTTTATCATTTCGAAAAATGAACGTTTAATTCAGATAGGCTACTCTTTCAGTCCTAATTCTGACATATTCATCTGAGACTACAACCCCAAGCAGTGTATCTACATTTTTAAACTTCAAAACTGCTGACAGTTTAAAATGTTAACAAAAATCAGGTGATTGAGCATATGACAGGAAAAGTCGTCATGTGGCTAAATGACCAGTTCCCCCTTAAAACTGGCAAACTACAAAGTCAATAGCATTGAAAGGTCTAGAATTAGAAAATATTTGTAACACATATCTTTATGATAAAATACTTTATTTCTAGTTTGTAATGATATGTACGAGACCAAAATTATGTCACTTTATAATAATTCAAATGTATATATTATATATAAGTTTAAATTGTCACCTGGATTGTGAAAGGTTGTAAATAAGATGGTGTATGTAAGTGCCATCTTTTATATGCAATGCATCTCTGTGGGTGTCTGCCAAAATTACTTTATAAAGCTCCGTGGGCATGAGTTGACATAATGGTATAAATGATAAAAGACGAAGAATTTGAAAGGAAAATATGAAATAAACTATAAGTGAAAAGATAAATACGAATATTCTACTGGATTTCTACAAAGAGTTGAAAGGTATGTATGTATTTCCATTTGTTAATTTTAAACATTTCATTGCACTGTAGACTGAGGATAATAGATAGTTTGTGATATAGTAAAGAAAATGGAAAATAGAATAAAACATGTATCTTAATTAAAAAAATACTTTTGCTATTGATTTATGAAGCTCAAGAGATTATGCAAATGATATGTGAAAAACTGTAAGATTAAAAATAGTATTTCCTATAAAAACCACCTTGCAGGTGAGCTATTGAGAGTCCGTGTGCAAATAACTAAAGGAAACAACGTTTTTGTCAAATACAAACCCTTTCACGTGCTAGTTTTGTTTTTGTAATGAAATGTCACAAGAGTGACATTACCTCCTCTCTGATTCTGTAGCCGGGCTTCATAGGATTAAAATGCACTTTACTAAGCTTCCACAACTTTTGAATAATGTTTACGAGATTTTTACACGAGACACACTTTCAACTTAATTCACCTTTCAAAATAATAAAGAAACAATGCACACCCACAATTCTTACAACTACCTAACTTCAGAAACTAGTAAATATTATAATGAACAGTTCATAATTTATTCACTGCCTGTTGAGGAAAGTGCTTCTAGTGACAGTAGATTGCCACTTTGAAGTTCATAAAGTATTCACTCTATCGATATTTTCCCCTTGGAAACATCGTGGGGCTATAAGGTTTTCTCTCTTTGTGCACACACCCAGGGCTTTTTCTCTAACTTGTTAGAATGCGATAACTAATGTGTGTTACAAAGAACGCTATTACAACGCGAGAAAAGTGTCAAGGTTTTCTAAACAAATATCTGTACTTTCTCTTTACTGAAAATGATTAATACTAGAACGTGGGCGTTTTGTTCTTATATCCAGACAAATATAGAAACTACGAAGGATGTCTTAACTTAGATGTGGGAGGAAAGCTGAAAGTGTATAATATTATTGTTTTTAAAATGTTACAGAAAAGTAGTAGCGGGTTTTCTTTATGTTAAACACCTATATGATTCTAAAACTATATTTCGAGTATATGCAGCATTTTAAAGTAAAAGTAATTCAAAGTAAGTTAAAGTAATTTATATTTCATATAATTTTTTATGCTTTGCATCGGGATACACGAAGTTATTTAATAAAGAAATGAAATTACTTCAACTAAAGTATGAAAACCGTCGTATCCTTTGATATCGTTTTTCATCAAGAAAATATAACTGTGTACTTAATTCATTCACTGACATTGTTAATAACAAACACCATAAGAATGCAATAGAGGTAGTATTATAAGTAGAAAGCTTGCGATAAAGACTTTTAAATCACATAATGATTTTCTCTACCTTCATATAAATGAACAAAGTCAGTGTTTGTTTATTGAATTTCGCGAAATGCTACTCGAGGGATATTCGTGCAAACCGTCCATAATTTTGAAGTGATAGAATAGAGAGAAGGTAGATAGTTAACACTACCTACCGCCAACACTTGGGCTACTGTATACTAACGAATAGTGAGACAGACTGTCACCTTATAAGGCCCTCACAGCTGAAAGGGCAAGCATGTTCGGTGGCGAGATTCGATCCCACGACCCTTAGATTGTGAGTCCAGGACCCTAACTAACAATTCATACCAGGACTTCAAAAGCCAGTAGCACTCAAAGAAAGCAAAATATATAGGGAATCTACGACATGGATTCTTAATAGGACAAAAAAGATATTGATGTGACGTTTATGTAAACTTAACTTTATCTAAATTATCTTTGGCACACATGAAAAACAAAGTCTTAACAGGACAAAAAAGATATTCACATGTCGTTTATGTAAACTTAACTTTATCTAAATTATCTTTGGCACTCAATACTGTCTCTTGGAAGGTTTAATAGATGAAGAGACAGTATTTGGTTGAAATTCGCGAAATTTTTTGAATAAATTAAGGAATATTTGCCTATTTGATTATTGGTATTCAGAACTGTTTGAGTATTTATTTATACAAAGTTTTACGATTTTTTTTCAAATAACGATTTTGTGCAAACAATGTTCATGAATACATGTCCTTTCTCCAAATCATTCTTGAATGGAAAACTGTTAGTAATACTAGAATTTTACTGCTATAATTTTCACAGTTTTTTAAATATTTCAATAATGTTTTTAGGTTATACCATGGAATTTACATCTGTCTGAATTTAGGGTTATATGTGTACAGCCATTTTTAATATTGAATGAAATGACATACTTGAGGAAGGCCCCTTGGGCTTCTCTTGACTGAAGAATTGTAGGATTTGACTGTTGCTTTCGTATTGCGTCCACAGCGGAACGCGTATTCCTGCAACGGGTCGCGAAGCATAAAAATCCCTTATAAACTACGTTGTTTGTTATTAAGCACAAAGCAACATAAAGGGCTATCTGTGCTCTGCCCACCACGAGTATCGAAACCCGGTTTCTAGCAGTATAAGTCCGCAGACGTACCGCTGTGCCTCTGGGGGGGTCCTTTTAAACTAGGTGACAGTGAAGTTACACACTTGGATTTGGTCCCGTTCCATCCCCATCAAGACTTGTAAAGACAATTAACTACCTATGGAACTTCTCCGTACCAACCTTATCAGTCAAATGATTTTCAAGTGCAAATATGTCTTTCAAACAGCAATTTTCAAAAATATACTTGTCACATTTAACACTGATTTCTACCTTGCAATCTGGATGCTACCTAAACTCAATTAATATCTAATATATAACAAACTTTAATTTTTTTTTTTTGTGGTTGATAATAGAAATGCCTTCATAAGATATTTATTAGATAATATGTAACTAATAGAAAGCAATTCGTTCAAAAATTACAGGATTCTTTCTTCTAATTCTACAGCAATATTTAACTTCTTTTTTGTGTGACAAATCGTGAGGTCTTTCGACAATTTTAACAAACACTTCATAATTCAGCAAATTCTAAAATATGTTTTTCTGTTTTTATTTTTCCAAAGCAGTTATATTTTTGACTTATCAAAGAAGATTATTCACAGTGTACGATTGTTTGTTACGAATTTCGCGCAAAGCTACACGAGGACTATCCGCTCTAGCCGTCTCTAATTTAGCAGTGTAAGACTAGAGGGAAGGCAGTTAGTCATCACTACCCACCGCCAACTCTTGGGCTACTCTTTTACCAACGAATAGTGGGATTGACCGTCACATTATAACGCCCCCACGGCTGAAAGGGCGAGCATGTTTGGAGTGACGGGGGATTCGAACCCGCTACCCACAGATTGCGAGTCGAGCGCCCTAACCACCTGGCCACAGTGTACGAAAGCAACACGTTGCGCATTATTGAAAGATACATAAAATTAAGAGTCAGTTTCCGACATATTGAAGTTATCGTGTCAGAAGTTTTAGTAAAGAACTAGCTCAGTTCGAATGTAAATCTATAGTAATATGTACAAACTTTTTGAGTAGCATGCTGTCGTGTAACTTAAGAAATGTTTCTAAAATAGTGGCAAAAAAAAACGAACTTAGGGCTGGTTTGGTAATTATAAGTCTGCTTATTAAAGAAATGCGTTAACCAACTAAACTATCTTATCTCGATTAGAGAATGTATTATTTCTCACAAGCCAATAAAGTGAAACTAATAAATATAGCTTTCGAGACTCTATAGATTAGTTGATTGGGCAATTTTCTCTGTAATTAGAATACGGGTTCGAGTTCCACTGAGTATGAGTACCTTTTCATAAATATTTATAAGAAAATGTGAACCACAGTGTTGTTATTAACTTCAACTTAGGGCCTGGCGCGGCCTGGTGGTTAGGGTGCTTGGCTCGCAATCTGTGGATCTCAGGTTCGAATCCTCTGTCGCTCAATTTTCTCACCCTTTCAGCCGTGGGGGCGTTACAATGTGACGGTTAATCCCACTATTTGCTGATAAAAGAGTAGCCCAAGAGTTGGCGGTGGGTGGTGTTGACTAGCTGCCTTCTCTCTAGTCTATCACTGCTAAATTAAGAACAACTAGCCCTTGAATAGCTTTGCGCGAAATTCCAAACAAACAAAACCAAACTTCAATATATAAAAACGTCATAGAACATGAAGATAAAAGGCCGAAACTGTATTTCTTAGTATATTCTTCTAATATTTGAATTTCATAACAATCATACACCCACATGAACACATAAATATCCATATAAATTAAAAATTCATTACGTACACACAAAGAAAAATACCACTGTGATTGAACAAGGAACAGAAAAGTAAATTACAAAAATATATTTTCAATATCTAATGCACAATCAAAGGAAGAAAATTCGAAACAGTTAAAGAACAATATAATAAAGCCAAGCAGTTATCAAAAGATTGTGATATTGAGAAAAGGGGAAAGCTATATATGCATTGAATATAAATAAAATAAATAAATAAATGCATAATATATTACTAAACTATCCACTGAAAATTGAAAATAAAACTGTTTTCTACAGGCGTTTTTTTAAATCTTTTGAATTTTTTGTTTTTCTGGGACTTCTTCTTTCCTCGAAAGTGGACCGAAGGCCACATGTAGGGGTCACCTATTTTAACTACTTCCACCATTATACAGTAGTGTGTCAGCTGTCAGTCAGTTAGTAGACACTAAAATGACGTCACATAAAAGACGCTGAACGTTATAATTTGTAGTCGTGACGTCATTAAAACGTGCGCATGTCATGAATCACAATAAGAATTATGCATTCTGTAGGCTACATCACAGTGAACACATGAACTTCAAAAGCAAGAAGTAAAAATATTTGTTACCCATAATTTTGATTGTATTTACTCTTAAAACAGGACCCTGTTGTTGTTTGTTTATTAAGCACAAAGCTACACAATGAGCTATCTGTGACTGCCTACCACGGATATCGAAACCCGGTTTCTAGCAGTATAAGTCCACTGACATACCGTTGTGCCACTGGAGGGCAAAATCAAAGTGATCTAGCGACTATGAGGGCTATAATACTAATACAGATAGATATATATGTACAATATCCATAACAATTAATGCTTTTTACTCATGCAAACGTTTTAATGTCAGTCTTTCATTGATTAATAGAACAAATAAGATTAATTGTTTTTATATTACTTACTTGAAACTACATGCAAAACAAAATGAAAAGTATAACTTGAATTACCAAGTAATTTCCGCTAAGCATACGGTTTGTTTCACACAATTCTTATTTTCTTATACTTTTGTTTACATTTTAGCAAAGGTTGGCATTTATTATTTAGTACGGTTGGCGTGTTATGATTATCTTCCGTAACACATTTAACAACTATGTGAAACATAGCCTGTCAGAAGCTATAGTTTCGTCACGTGACATCAAGTACCAAATTTTTATACATTGTCACTCTAAGGAAAATAGAAATGGTTACACAGTCCATAAACGAAAGTTGATGACCACGTTCTGGTAAGATATTGATTCGATTCTAGTCTTAAAATATAAGCTCAGATGAAAGTTTCATTTATGAAATTTTGTTTCAGTCTGATTTATTGAGAAAAAGTTGATTTATCAAACTTATAAGAACAAATATTAAACTGAAAATATTTAAATAGTTGTACACAAAATTGTAAACAGAGCTACTGCGATTAAATTGGTTTAACAGAGAATACCCGTTTACAATAATATGACTATTAATTAGTTTTAACATTATTATTATATGTATAACAGTAGCTAATTATTATCATGAAAAGTTAATAGAAATCAAAATTTATAATAGAAAGTAACAACTTAACACAGTCTTTCGATTATCTTAATTACTAATATGTCTACAAAACTTCTTAGTAAGACATTAAAATTAAAATGCTTTATAGATGTCAGAGGTTCTCTGTGTATACTTTATACTTTTCCATGGTATAATTAGTTGTTAACTCGTTTCACCGCGGGCTTGCTTGGTCCTGTAGTAAAGATCTGGATGTTGGAGTTGACGAATAAGGTTCGAATCCGATATTAACACAAAATGTTCTCTTACTTTCAGAGCAATAAGTCAGAACATTCATTCACTAACACTTAATGAAAACAGTTCCCTTCCACGGTCGGTGTTATAGTAAAAGTTTTGATGAACGTCGAGAGATGAATAGTTTGATTTAACAACTTTCCGGACTCTGGTTATATGTTCTCTCTAACTCTAGAATTATCAGTAGCTAGAGGCCCCGTATGGTTTTTAAATATATTTGTGTAGATTATTTATGCATCAATTTGACTGTGGGTCCATTGGGTCTTAATAGCGTTATGTGTCAGCGAAAACCGTGAACAAAAACACCTACAATGTTGTAATTAATACTGGTAATTGCTGCTGGAAATTTTAATGATTTCATACAATAGTTTTGTTATAAATATTATCAGTTTTTATATAAGGGCCGGATTCTTTACAGTAGGTATCTGTGATTTGTTGGCGATAAATTTCAACAATAAACAAACAGCACATAGTCCATTTGTTTTAAAAATATATATTGAACTACGTCAAACGTATATACAAATGTTCGTTACACAGTTAATTACCACAGTTGTATCCAGTTGCCTTCCAACTGTCTTTCCCTGTTTAGAATTTACGCTCTAAAGCTGCACTCAATGAAATGGTTGTATTGAAGTAAATAAAGAGAGATTTAAAAGTTTGATCTATATATTTTGAAGTAGATGGCTTTATGCTCAGGAACCGTGTTATTTGCTACTCTGGGACGAAATACTTGCAGATTCTGCTTGTTGTTTAAAGCACATGAAGAAGTCTTCTTCGTCATTTCCTTCGATGCTCGAAAATGATGAAAAATCACTTAAATCAGCGTTTGCTGGACTTTCATCACCACCACCTTCCATCTTCTTTGAAATTTTTTAATCGTCATTTGTTTTACAGTTTCTTTCCTACGATTCAAGCTAATCCAAATTAGTTAAAATCATGGGTGAAAAGCAGCTGCAGGAACGTGATTCTTATTGACAAAGGCAGCTTCAAAGCGCTTCTCAGTTCCTGAAGTCGAAACATTGACAAGTGGCTTACAAGCCTGGAGTGGTTTATCACAAAGATCTTTCAGTTTTATCAAACATGCAGTAAGTGTTGGCAGAAGTAGTTCCATATAGGTCTTAGTTTCACTTTGAAGTAAATCCAGCATGCGTGTTTCAGGGCGCATGATGATTACGTATTATTTGACGAAGTTTATATCAGAAAGGTTGAAACGAGCAATGCCACACACTTTATTGACTGAATTATCTCTCTTCGTTATTATGCTCTCTATACGAACAAATACAACATATATTAATTCCACCGCATAGCATATGGAACATCAAAACGTTCACCCAGTTCTTGTTGTATAAGATCAGCTGCTACGGTTCTCTGGCTCCGTTTGTTCCAAAGCATCTGGGTCTTCGCAAATGCCGATCGGGAACTTTCTTGAACGTACTCTCGCTAATAACCTTTTCTACGTGTCTGGTTGCTACTAAATTTAGTGTATGTGCCGCAAATGAAAGACGCCCGCTGAAAAAGCAAAACTCGTTGGACTCTGTCTCACTACTAACAATATCGGAAATGCTATGGAAGTTTATTTCATTTTCTTGTTTTTCGTCACTTGACCCGAGTGTGCTTTGATCTGCTTTGGAATCACCCGCATCACTTCTTACAAGTTTAGCCCATGATTCAGTGGAGAAGATCTTGCAAATATATATTATACTATAAAAATAGATGTGTATATGTTGTGTGGCATGGCTTAGTGGTACCATTTTGGCATGGTATTGTCGTATTAGCGTGGTATAGTAACAAGTAAAGAAAAAACTTTTCAAAAAAGGAAGTAACAAAGAATTAACAAATAGCAATAGATATAACTATTTAATTACGATTGAGTTTAATTTATCCTATTATTTATTCTACTATACTGTGTGCCTGTGCTATTATGTAGGGATGATACAAGTGTCATTTGTTGCATCGTTTTTGAAGGATTGATATTAGCTATCCCTACATTTACTTCCTTTTTTTAAAAGTTTTTCTTTACTTGTTTGCTTGTTGTTTTTTTTAATGCAATGTTTCAATAGACATAGGAAGCTTGTATTTAAAACTTTGTTCTGAATTCAATGAGGTTCCAACTCAAATATTTATTGTTTATCTATTATTGGCTGGTATTTCCTGTTTCACTCTGTACTTAAGCTTTTTATAGGAACATCAAATTGATGTGAGAAAGCTAACTTCAAGGGATAATGATAACATCGTTTACACTAGAATTGTGATTTTGTTTATTTACTACTAGTTAATAATACTTATAAAAGCGGACACTTGTTTGAAGCTGTGTTGCCTCAGTGAAATTAGTTAACATCATTGATTTGGTTTTTGAGTTATCATGTAATAAAAAAGAAGCAGCAGAAAGAAGAACAAGAAATTCAACCTTTTTGCTATGGTATTTACAGATATTCCCAGAACTTGTGACTCAGTCATTACATAGATATTGTTATAAAAGGAAACACTGTATGGTATTGTAAAATTCTGATGACCTATTGAGAATATATTTAAAATACCATTTCGATGAACAATTCGAGCCCTCCCTTCATAGGCAATGCTAACGCCTGTCTAATAGTATAATCTGCCTTTGAAATAATATATGAATCATTACAAGTACCATTAATACTGTCTTATATCACAGCTGAATTGATTGTTCCGTCATTATTGTCACACATTTTTTTCTGATTTATGCTACTTTCTTCGTTAGGAATTTATCTTTTTTTGTAGTGAGATTGTTGACTTATATATTGTTTTACATTGCTTTTTGGCTTTAGGAGTACTAACACCCATTGGTTGCTTTTTTGTACCGTTTGATTTAAGGCTACGTCCCGTTTTCTTTTTTGGTTCATCCGGGTTATGAATGCTCCCAATAAGCGTACGTTTTCTACTAGTTTCTGGTTGAAGACTGTAATCTTCCATCTGGAAGATCTTTCCTGAATATTGACCTTAATCTATTGACCTCCTGAAGGGATTATGTGCAAACTTAATAGATTTAGGGTCAATTGCAATAAAGCGTATACCTGAAAGTGCTCTCACTCTAGATAAAACCGTATATGTCATTCCATAATGAAACACTTCATCAGATAAATCAATAAATCTAATTACAAGCCTTGATACTTGTGAATTGTTACAGCATATGCTATCAATAAGGGAAATTGACTTCTAAAGAAACTTACTCTTTTCATGATCATAACTTTACCCTTAACTCTTTCAATGTCACAAGGCTGAGGTATTTGATCAAACTGAACGGTAATACAAGTAACTTTAATTGATAGTACTGTGCCAATGGCTCCACTTACTAATCCCTTTTCTGTGTCAATATTTCCAAGTAACATCACCAGCGCTCCAATGGCTATTTCCAAAATATGATCTAAGCCTGCTCTCATATTGGAACCTCTGTTTAGTTCGTGTAGTTTTCAGCAGCCTTTTTGCTCAGTTTATCACCATAGGTAGTTTGATCAATGTCATCTGTGGATAGTATCTCATGTATTTTAAAACTAATGCTGTAAAGCATTTTGTTATTAAATTCGTCACAAGCTTTTCTTGTTGGAAATAGGCACAAGTGGACTGACCAGAAGCTTGAAGTTCCTTAAATTTATCTACCACTGACATTTTAATTACTCTCATTTGAAGAGTATTACTAGTTTCGTTACTTGGACAACCCTGTCTTACAAGATTTAACATTTTAATAAAAGCTTTGTCACTATTCTGACGCTCATCGATTGTCAGCTCATCATATGTAACACAATCTCTCCAGAAATGTAAAAATGCTAAACCCCTAATCTTTTTTTTGACAGCGACTTGTGGAATATTTTTTGAAATCTTAGAGGGCCTTTAACTGGTCTTAGTTGGAAAATGTCACCTACAAATAGCATATTCATTGAACCAAACCAGTCAAAATTTTCAAATATTTCATCAGTTAGGTGAATGTATGCTAAGTTTAGACTGGACAACATCGATATTTCATCAATAACGACTAACTTTACATGTTTGGAGATTGTTTGAATTACTTTTAGTGATTGTTTAGGGAGTTTCTAGCATTCAGCTCCTCCCCATTCATGTTATATTGACAACTGCTACAGTCTGTCAACAGTTATGTCACCATCATTAAATGCTGCTAAGCCTATTGGAGCTGTTACAATACACACAAGTTTTTCATTGGGCTATATACTAACCACTAAAGCTCTAATTATTTCAATTAAAATTGATTTACCAATATCTTCTACACCACTCACAAACATTCTTAGTGGCTCTACATTACACTCACATGAGTCTAAATCATAAGTATTATATTCCTGTTGACAAGCTAGACGGTTCTGAACATAGTCAAATATACGTTTCTGATCAATATTTAACATGGCATTACGCTTTTCTAAACTTAATGTATCAGCTGGATTGTTGATATTAAGTGCATCATTTATGGCTGATACTGCTTCACCTATAATCTGGGGATCATCATCTTTGCTAAAAAATTTTCTCCGCCATTAGCTTGTCTAGCATCATTGATTTCATTAACCTTAGTCTGGGCTTTAAGTAATCGCCATAATATATTGTGGTGCGTAGAATAACTACTGTTATAAGCTAATATGCGATTAAATGTTTGTTCAGCAGAGTCACTAGTTGGAACCAAACTATCCTCATTTCTAAAAGAAACAAACAGTAAACGTAAGGAATAATAATAAGCTTCTCTTTCATCTTCCTTTCCTGGATCAAAATCTTCCAGTGGCACAGCGGTATGTCTGCATACTTACAACGCTAGAAACAATCAAATCAATCAATTGGATCAAAAAGTTTGTGGTTAGGAAGTCGTGGCTTTGACAATTTTCTGTATGTTCTCTCGGTATTTTCATCTAATCCAGAAAATTCATAATCAGTCACAAATTCATAAAGGGTAACACTTTCTGGGGTTTATGGTCTTTGTCGATAGTAATTATCAACCATATTGTCCTCAAACATATTTTCAGAGTCTGTACTATTTAATACTATCTCTTGAAACTTCATATATTTTTTTAATTTTTGATTTCTCTTGTGTGGCTGACAAGCACCAACTCATTGTACTGTAAGAGACTTTCCACACAAATGATCACCTAATAAGATATCACTGGCTTCATAAAAACCACATTTACGTGATTTTAAGCTTCTAAAGCCAAAGCTTCATAAACGAGTATAAATGGCCTTATTTTCTTTAACGTCATACCAGAGATATTGCATGCTACTTTCTCCAGCCTTAGTCAGTGATATAATGAGCTAGAGCTAACGACGATTCGGCTACAAACTGAATGTCAATATTAGCTTTCCAATTCTGCAAAAGTAGTGGGCTGTAATCATTTACTCTAACCTATCCTCATTCCTTGAAAGTTGATACATTTTTCTTTTTGATTTTAGGCAGTCATCTACATTATGTAAAGAAGGCATTTCGCTAACATGGCGAAGAGAGCCAAATTTACATCTAGTTATATAGGTGATAGTGGTAATACTCTTTCTCCTCTTACAATATGTACTGCACTTATGGAACTGGTATCTAGTGACCACCCTATATAAATCTGGGTTTGTCACCTTATCTGTTAACTACATGTTGTTCTGTCTTGTATCTATGTTAGCACTTTTTCAGAATTATCTACACTAATAACTGGTGCATATTTAATTCACAGCAAGACATGACAGTGGGAGGCAGCACGAGTTTGGTACTTTTTCTTCCAAAAGTAGTTATAACTTTACCAACTACCTTACCTTACCAAATAAAAGTTTTAAAGAATGAACTAAATTTCGAAGAAAATTTCCTAGAAACCTATATAGGAGCTTTAGTATATAATTTCCCAATATGATAACCAGAGGAGACGCTTATGACTTTTCGTAAATAAGCTTTAATATCAAGGGATTCGTATTTTGAACAATTAAAAGTGAGGAAAAGAGCAGGCAAACTACACTGTCTAATAACAGACTTCAGTTCACTATGTCTACGAAACCAGTATTGGGTTAGTAACATATTACTTAAATTTGCTTCTAAAAATTCATTTGAACTCTCCACCTTATTCAGTGGATCTCCAACACGCATTGGCTGGTGTTTAATGGACTTAAGAAGATTACATATACCTGCTGATTACTCTTACATCTCTTTGGCAATAAAGACAAAATATGTAGTGTGGGTCTTTTCTATAGCGAGAGTCTACATTACGAAGTCTAGATTTTTCATTTTCACTACGACTAATACGTACACTTCTTTCGTGACACTGACCAAATCTACCCTTTGGAAAAGCACAAGGAAACAAAGAACATCTTAATAATTTTGTCTAATATCAAGTGGTACTCCTTCACAGTCAACAGCTTATACTGCTCAACATCGTTTTTGATTTTAAGTTTAACATCAAGTTCTCTAATCGTAAAGGCTTGCAAACCTTGGACATCATTCTCGCTAGCTTTCTCTAATATTGTACTAGTTGTACTGCGACTATCTCTACAATATGTTTAGCAACTTCCTCAACAGAACTATCACCTACATCTTGATATATCCAGTTGATTTCTCGGAGCTTCTGTATTGCTGCTTTCACAAGGTTTACATCAACAAGCTAACGCCAAATAACTTTACCATTGACAATAATATACAGCTTAAAGAGTTTTTCTGACACCGAGACTTAACACTACTGGGATTATTCTTTTCCAATGTATCCAGGGTTTTATTCAATGGCAAAGGAAGATAGATCATGATACATGCTTGAAGATATTTATATATTGGTACCTTTGAAGTGAATGTACCCAATCTAACAATTGTCTGAAAACATTTGGCTCTCTGAATGAGCTTCTTACCAATATTGTCTAAGTTAGACAGTTCCTCTGGTATAGGACCATTCTGTAAATCATTTAACATACATCTTGGTGGCAAGTTATTGGCCTTAATTATTGGTTTACAATAATTACACATAAATAATGTTTGATCACAACTGACTGATGGATAATGCTCTAGTAACAGACTTTCTTTGTCATAACCTTTCATAACTACAGCATGGATATTCGGGGTAGTCGTTTGTTTCCTCTTCAAAGGCCGTTATTACTTCGGCATACTGAATTTATAGCTAAGTTAGGGAGTCCTGGTACTGAATTAGGTAAGACTACGTAAGTACACTTTTCGTCATTTGGCTCAATAAATTTTAGCAATCAGTATCAGTGAGTACCATTAGACTACTAATGTCATCAGTAGACAGGGCACTGTCTATCTTCATGATACATAGGTGACTCATCCTTGCTAAACAAATGTTATTCAGAGGTTTTCTCAGTTTAATCACAGTGTGTAGATACAGCTTTGAGTATTCTAACTTTGCTACAATTTACCATCATTCGAACACACAATAGGATGACCTTTATAATCCATTACATTATACTGTTTATTTAATAAAGGCAACTTCCTTGTTGGCTATCTCAATATAATCATCACTTTTTGGGGTATCCTTATCATCAGTATCATCTTTGAGAATGCAATACTATTTCTCTATAATAATGTCCATCCGGGCAGCCACTATCACATTCATCCAAGTGTTGCCTTAATTCACCAACAGGTTTTTAAGGTAACAATGACATGCACCTCAGCATCTGTGAGAACTTTACACTTAATTGTACATTAACTATTCTTTGGTGTAACTGTAGGTATACATTTCTGGGCATCCTTATTACTTTTCTCTTTGACAATTTCCTTGGCTAATCTACACAAAGTATTGTCATCAATTACAAGGGGAACGTTTTTATTCACAAAATGATAAGCTGTATCATAGAAATTTGGCTCTGAGTGGGCTGCATAACAACAACTACCAAAATCATCCCTTGTCTGAATATCTTGCCCAATTATTAATATAACAGATTAAAACAATGATAAAAAAAATTCTTTACCTTCTGACAGATCCTTGTTGAGTAATATATTTGCTTCAATTCTATAAAAAGCATTCTTTTTGAGGCTCATAGATATATCACTAAATTTTCCATTATATTCTATCGGTATTGACTAGCATTTCTGTCAGTAACATTTTTATTTTTCTAAAATGCTTCCTTTATTTCTGGTTTGGGCTCTGATAATGCATACTTAGATCTAATTGACAGGCGCACTTCAGCTCTCTTTTTTTGTGTAATAGAGTTTAGACTTAGCTCTTATTTTTTCACGATTAGCTGTGTACCTCAGTCACGAAGCTGTTTTTTTTTAATCAGGATTGTTAGCATAGCTATACCGAGAGTATGCTCGAGACAATCCCTTCTTGTGCTCTGACTTTAATCTATAGTTAGTCCAGGATGATCTCTTTTTTTTCTGTTCAGAGTTAACACTATAGTATTTTTTAACTAATGCCTTCTTACGACATGGGTTGATATTAGAACTCACTTTAGATACTGCTTGTGATGCTTCCTTCAGAGGTTCTGGGTTAGCAGCGTATTTAGTTTTAGCATTAATTAAAAGCTGTTATCTTTTCTCTAAATATTTTTTCCTTTTTTATTGCCTTTTTTCTTCATCCTTTGTAGGCCCAGTGTTAGTTTCAACATCACCAGACAACATTAGTGATATGAATATGACAATAACTACAAACTGTAATGTATTTGGGAATAATATCCTGTTACAGTTATTTACAAATCCATAGTTTGTAACATAATTACACAGGTTACATGAAAACGCCCAATGAATGTTCGCCACTGTTCTAATAATATCATGGTATTGTACAAATACTGGCACACACAATTAATTCAGATCCTGCAATACACTATTAACTTAGGTATACTGCCTAACAATTGAATTTAAAGAAAGATGGTATTTCAACTTTCAATGAAATATTAATTTTGTGAGTAGTAATAATCAAGATCTACAATACATTATACAGTAAATTAATGCCTTGTGGATGATGCAGCTCATGAAACTTACAACCTTAATCAAAACACCGCACTGACGCACTGTCAGTACAGACCAATATAAACTTGATCCTCTTTTAATTCCAAAAAAACAGGAAAATTATCTCGGTAATATTAACATGTAAACACAAACAAATTCACAGCAGTAACAACAGTAACGAGCAAACAACACAGATCTCAGCCTCGTGGTAAATACCGTAAAAGTTTTATATCTCGATTACTAGAATTATGGTTAAATCTATAATAATAAAAGGGTGTATTTGTGTGTCTGTTTGTCTGTGTGTGACCGACATAGATCCAAGAGGAAAGAACCTAGGAACTTTAAATTTTGCATCCATACTAAGTGGACCCTGAGGGTGAGCACCTGGGTATTATTTCTTATTCATATGCATGCGCATCTTTTTATGAAACAAGCTAGCGAAAAACCACATAGAAAAGAAGTGGTTCCTTATATAACAACTTCTAATATGTAGAAAAACAAGTGCGTTTTGGTAACAATGCGTTCCAACAATAGCTTTTAGGTCATGTTGCTTAGCAACAAAGTATAACCTAATATTGTTGTTAGTCTATGTACTGAAAGTATAAAATTGATTATATAAACTACAAATTGAAAAAAAACTGTTGATTTCTTAATTTAGTCTCCATTGATTAAATTCAGAAACGATTTAAGTTTCGAACTGGATCGATATATTTATTTGCATGATACATTTTATGCACTTGGCTCTAGGTTAGGTTATCTCACACTATATCTCTACTTTAGGCTTATTTATTAATTTCTTGAAATCATACCAACATTCACTACACTTACAAAGTTTCACTGCAATCCCCTTCACGGCCCCCTTGCACCCCCGTCACTAAAATCATAATGCGCAAACATTAAACGAGCTATTCTATCTGGATAAATGCATTTTGGCTTTTATGATTCCTTATTTCGAGAAGTCAACAGAAATTAAGCGTGACATGACGCGACATACACTGGCTTTTATAAAGATTAGATAACGTGACGTATAATATCATCTAAATAATCCGAGCGAAGTCGGGAACTTTAGAAATACTTTAGAAACTAAACTATCGATTAAGGAAAATATCTGATAAATAAAATAAAGAGGGAGTTAGTTACTTCAGCTTACAAGTAGCTAATAATAACTTTTTCATTAATTTTATTCAGTATAACCAGAACTGAAAGACTAACTTCAAGTAGTTGAGCTTGTCTCGGCATTCCCGTGTTATATTTGAATAAATCTTCAGGAGAAAGGTAGGAAGTTAGAACTTTAATGTAGGGTGTATAGTTCTATTTAATATCAGATAGTTCAATTTAATATCTTATAGCTCTATTTGATATCTTATAGTTCTATTTCATATCTTTTTGTAAGGGTGGAGGTTGGGAGTTTAATTAGTAGAATTATTAGGTTGGCTTTATTTCAATTAATTTCCAGTTTAGGAAATTTAAGGGAAACTGCCTCACACAACTGGCTATAGACAGTGAAAGGCAGTAGAAGCTGAGTAGAAGCTGTGGGTGTAAGCACTCAGCTTCGTACCTTTATTTGATTGATTTTTTCATGACATTCCATGACGGCTGACTAGATTGGCATCGGCGTTTGGATTTTGCCTGATAGATGGGATGTCCCCAATGCATTTGGGTGCTATTACCACAGACATTACCCGTTATGACAATAAGTTGACAACCAGGACTGATAACGGTATTGCGATAATTCTATATATATAACTGTATTATTATACAATTATACAAAATACAATTATATGCAATATAGAAATTATTATAATTTATATTTTCTGTTAAAAATGTAGGGAGTAGCGCTTTGCATAGACGAAAAATGGAGCAACTCTACCTGCAATCGCTATGAATTTTCAAATGTAGCGTCGATCTACTAGTCGCTCCTGGAAACATGGCAGCGCTACGTAAAACTAGCTGAATGTAGCGGCACTAAGTACAGCTCTGCAAGTAAGCTGTTATTAAATTTCAATTAACTTGAAAAAGAGCTGAAGTTCAGATTGACTATGGTACGTTAGTTTGTTTAATTTTAACAATTCTCTGCTATCGCATGTTAATGTTTCTTAAACACTAAAATATTTTGCATTGTAGTTTCTTTTTTAAGACCTCTGGCAGAAAGTTTGAGAAATTAACATTATTTTATTGATTCTCTTGATATATGTATCGGAGAAAGTTTAATAATTCTCTAACAGATACAAAATTTTCTATCTTACCAAAGGATACAATTGTATTTCTAGTTAGACTGGAATATTAAATTAACTACTTTGTTTACCGAGTAACTGGGCCTCCTACATTTATATCCCTATACTTGTAGTTACGATACTGGCCAATTAACACTTGACAGAATAGTGCAACCGCATTTTACTTCAAACAAATTGGATTATATGTCTTCCCCCCTTGTCAACAATTCTTAAGTTTGTCAGGCCCTCCTGGCCCCCTTTTCACTTGGGCCTCTCGCAACGGCGGAAGCTGCGGGAGCATACCTACGCCACTCTAGTAGCCTCTAGTCTATCAAAGGATAAAGTAACTTTTAGCTTATCAAAGGATAGATTAGTGCCTAGATTATCAAGAAATACAATAACATTTTCTGATCACGGGATTTAATATTTCTTGTTTCATCCAAGTTCATCAAAGGATACAATTACATTTAGCTAATCAAGGGCAATATTATCTAGTTAATCAAATGAAACAGCAATTCATAGCAAATAAAAAGGTATAGTATTTCTTAGCTTATTAAGGGGTGCATTATCCCTAGCTAATCAGGGCATGCAGTAACTACTAAGTAATCAAGGGATAAAGTACTCCTTAGCTTAACAAAGAATACAGTAGCCGACAGATAATTAGGGGATGCAGTAACCCTAGCTAATCAGGGATCCAGTAACTCTTAGCATATTAAAGAAAGGACACAATGATTCCTCGATAACCGAGAAACGCAATGACCCATAACTAGAAATTTCGGATTTGTGCACCCTACAAACAAAAATTTACTCGCAAGTAATTTATAATAAGAAAGTCTTGTACAAGTAACAAATTATGGTCTTCCAATGTTTTCATCCTCTACAGTCAAGGTCTCTTTTTTTTCTTTTTTTTTTTTAGATAAACGGTTTTGTCATCCCAAGATGCCTTATTAACCTTCACTATAACAAAAATACAAAATAAAATTTAAACTATGTCTGGCACATCGTTAATAAAGCGTTTATACTCATGATACGTTGATAGAGTAATTTTGTACATCTACATTAAGTAAAAAAAGAGTTTAATACAATAAAACAAAACTCCATGGCTGTAGTTTCAAATACAAAAGGAGATGTATGGTACTGTATAATAAAGTAATTGGTACGATCCTGTTTCATTCAAAATCCTTAGCACTCAAGTTCTCATTAATAGTTTCAGAAGCATTTAATTTGAACCCGAAGGATAATTTATTTCCTTTCTTTGGTTCAAGAGCACATGGATAATAAATTTCCTCTTTAGTTAAAGTTAAAAATTCAAACAATATCATATTTTTTTCTTAATTTTCACGTATGAGTTGAGCTTGAACAAAAAAAAGTTGCTCTAGATAATTAAGCTTTAACCTATTCTTCGATTGTTTATGCTTGATATGTGAAACATACCAGTTTTTTTTTTGTTTTAACTTAGATAAGTAAATATTTCATGTCCTCCAAAAGTGTTCACACTTACCTGCTTAAGTTTTAACATGTAGAAAGACCTGTTTTGGAACGTAGCTAACTTGCTGGTGTTGTACTTTCACATTATCATAGGTCGTTACCCTTTAATATTACTGAACAGTCTCATGGAAGGCGTCATTAGAGAACTGAGTGGCTTAGCATCATGCATATTCCTTAGTGAGATCAACTGTAATGATTGATTGTTCTGAATTTCGCACAAAGCTACACGAGAGCTATCTGCGCTAGCCGTCCCTAATTTAGTAGTGAAAGACTAGAGGGAAAACAGCTAGTCATCACCATCAACCGCCAACTTTTGGGCTACTCTTTTACAAACGAATAGTAGGATTGACTGTCACATTATAACGCCCCCACGGCTGGTAGGGCGAGCATGTTTGGTGGAAATCAACTGTACAAAAGTTTAGTAATTCCTAGCGGCTGTGTCCTTCCTATTTCTACATATGGGATGACCAGGTGGCGTGGATGACTAGTACGGTCTTGGGATTGTTTGTTTTGTTTTGAAGTTTAGTACAAAGCTACACAATGGGCTATCAGTGCTCTGCCCACCACGGCAGACATGCCGTTGTGCCACTGGAAAAACGACCCTATTGTGATCTCTATGTAGTGGTTAACGTTCTCTTATTCTAATTCAGACTCTCGGATAATTCCTTGAGATTCAAATTCGATGACGAGGAACCCACTTTGGGACTAATAATAGCTGGAGACGGCTTGAATGGGTAATGAAGAAAACCTTTAATATAAGTTTAACATAACAGCAAATGTTCAACGTTTCGACAAGGTTTTGTCATCATCAGGTACTTATATTAAAGTTTTTCTTCATTACCCATTCAAGCCATCTCCAGCCATTATTAATTCCTTGAGATCTTTTGACTTAGTGCTCTCAACAACTTGGGAGTAGTGCTCTGTAGGTTGTCATGTGCACTTGTCAGCTTTGACTTGTTTGGTAAGGTAAATAAAAATTAATTTTCACTTTGTTTTATATTATGCCCAGTTTCTTTTCTTCAATTGAACCCAGTCATAAATTTAGTTTTAATTCCGCATAACATGTTTTTCCATTTCTTCTATTGCGGTTACTATTCTTACTTGTAAGTTAATTAATCAGTACCTTTGAGAATACTACATGATTAGTTGTCTGTGATTTCTTTAAGAAAAAAAATAAATTTTAGGTCATATTTATAACTGGTAGCTGGCAGTAAAAATCCTCGTAAATGTCTAGGTTTAAGTAGAGCAAAAAACATATTTTCTCAGATTCATATAATGCATTTAAGTATTAATATGTGTTTGTATCCTTTCTTATAGTGTGTTACAAGACAAGGTGTCCAGATTTAAAAATGGGTTACAGATTTACAAGCTACCTGCTTCTCTGGTTTCTATTCCACAACTATAAAAATGAACTGAACGCTAAAGAGAACAAAATAGGTAAGATTAATAAACATAAATCAAAAAGTAAATAATATTGATAGTGTTTTTTGTATTTTCAACTTTTTTTAGTATTTGCTTTTGTCAATTTCTGCAGAGAATAACAAACTATGTTTTAAGCATGATATATATTTCTTTTCGGTACCTTCCGCTATATGATCAATTACAATCAAACAAAGCACGACTCGCAATCTGAGGGTCACGGGTTC
>NW_013666553.1:315994-320748 GCF_000517525.1 Limulus polyphemus | reverse complement strand
AGTTGGCGGTGGGTGGTGATGACTTGCTGCCTTCCCTCTAGTCTTACACTGCTAAATTAGGGACGGCTAGTGTAGATAGCCCTCGTGTAGCTTTGCGCGAAATTCAAAACAAATAAACTTTCTGAACTGTCTCTCGGTGAATTAGTGTTAAGTTTAAACACTTGCAACACTAAAATTCAGAGTTCGATTCTCCATGGTTGACAAAAAAAAAAAAAGAAGTAGTAACTGTATATATGGGTGGCCTGGTCGCAAGTCTTAGCATATTATGCTGAATAGTTTGTAATATTATTAAAATATTTAATATCTCAGCATAATCTACTAAAGATCTAATATATACTTTAAAAGTTGTAATTATTGTACGACATGTACACCCATTTTGATTATGTTAAATTTTTAGCATGTTTAATCTAGCCCAACATTTTTTTGACTAAATATTCAATATGGCGTGTCAAGTTTAATGTTCTATCGTAAAAGACACCTAAATATTTAACATCATCTACTTTAATAATTTCATTGTTGTATATTTTAAGTTTAGCGTTTACTATATTTCTAATATTTTTGAAATTTCGTCTTTATGGTAGAACATTATAAATTTAGTTTTATCAGGATTAAGGTACACTCTTCATAAATCACACCATAATCCCAAATCCACTAGAGCCAGTTGTAAATTTTTAATTATAATTGAAATAGAATAACTCGTTACCCAATATGTGATATTATCAGCATAATTTGCAATATTTATATAGCCGTTAGTACTTACTGATATAGAATATCAATTGTATACATACAAAATGATAATGGTCTTAACACTATACCTCGTGGTGTTCCTACCTCGGGAATGAAACTTCAGATTCAATATCTTGTATTTTAATATCATTTAAATTACAAAATTATTTATCCATTTAATGATAACATAAGGTAAACTTAAATCATAAATTAATTTTTAAAATAGTCCATTAAGCCAGGTCTTATGAAATGCTTTTTTTCTTTCTTTCTTTCTTTCTTTCTTTCATTTATAATTTTTGTCATCTAGTGTGAACTCTCAATGTATACTTGTAATCTTTCTAGTACTCACTATTTATTTATGATAATTTTCCATGTCTGTCTTTAGAAGTTGATTTGCCTAACACTTCTTTTTCAGTCAATCTCCATGTGTCACCTGTATTTTACTTAAATACTTAAGTATAGATTTTTAATTTCTTTTTTTTTCAACCATTTCTGAAGCAAAATATCCCTAACAGTTATTTACATAACACTCTCATCGCCGGCCACATTGCACCGGACATGAGACACACTTACAACAGTAAGTTGAAAAACATACAAAAACACCTCGTGGAGGTCCAGGTGACCTTCATGACGTCACTAAATTTCCTTTATATATCACTCATTCAGTTACACCATTTCCTTAACCGAACTCAAAATTATACTAAAAACTGGGGAAGACGGCATCAACAACTCTATAATCAAAAACCTCTCCGACAATATATTATACCAATTAGTAGTCCTTTATAATTTATCTCTGTTATTTGGTCACTACCCGTCAATCTGGAAATTCGCTGTTATCAAAGTATTCCGGCCTGGCATGGCCAGGTGGTTAGGGTGCTCTTCTTGCAATCTGCGGGTCGCGGGTTCGAATCCCTGTTCCACCAAACATGCTCACCCTTTTAGCTGTGGGGGTGTTATAATGTGGCGGTCAATCCCACTATTCGTTGGTAAAAGTGTAGCCCAAGAGTTGGCGGTGGGTGGTGATGGCTAGCTGCCTTCCCTTTAGTCTTACACTGCTAAATTAGGGACGGCTAACGCAGATAGCCCTCGTGTAGCTTTGCGCGAAATTCAAAACAAACAAACAACGTCCCGTATTTTTCGGAATATAAGACGCACCCTTATTTTGAAGACAAAGTTTTGGGGGAAATTTTACTATACTAACTCCATTACTATAATTTATTTTTTATTATTTAGGGAGCATTATAAATAGTTATGTTTTTAAAAGAAAAAAAACTATTGTTATAAATAACACATTCAACTGAACTAAACTATGCATGCCTGTTTAAATATATTTACACATGGTTTGTGTATATCATATATATACATATATATTATTCATACCTTCGGTGTATAGGACGCAAGCAGATTTTGACATCAAATTTTGTGGTAAAAAAGTGCGTCTTATACACCAAAAAATACGGTATTCCCTAAAAAAGACGCGATCTCAACGTACCTAATTGTTACAGACCTATAAGCCTACTCAACACGTTAGGAAAACTAATGGAAAAATCATCTCTAACAGACTACTCCATTTTCTAAAAAATAACAACATTCTTAACAGCAACCAACATGCAAGCAGAAAACGCAGACAGGCCACAGACCATCTAGTTAGGTTTGTCGAGTCATTCTCACAAGGATTTAATCGCAAACATACGACAATAGCTACATTCCTTGACGTAAAACAAGCCTTCGACTCCGTCTGGCACGACGCCCCAAGCTGTTTAAGTATAAAGTACCCGTTCCCAAAATTAAACGGCTATCTACTTTTCTCACAAGCAAAACCACCAAAGTTAAAAACGCCACACCTGATTCATTTCTTCTAAAAGCAGGGGTACCTCAAGGATCAGTTTTCAGCTCGCTACTGTGCATTCTATTTGTAAACGACATACCATTCCCAGAAGTAGCTTACAGTCTGGCTTCTCTGTACGCTGTTTGGAGTGCATCACGTGATCCAATTTTTGCATCAGCCAGAGTTCAATAAATGCTAAACATCATCATTCACTGGTGCAACAAGACACAAGCCATAGCTTTTCACAGAAGAATAGGAAAATATAACATAAAGACTCAGAAAAATTTAATTATCAATATTCAACACCTCTATCTCACTTAAGAAATTTTTTAGAAATGACTTTGAACATGCACATGAGCTGAAACACGCACTTTAGCAACATTTTCAAAAACACCAGTAAAAGTCTCTCATACTTACGTTGCATCGGAGGCACGAACAAAGGCTGCAACAGCCATTCTATCATAAAAATATAGGCCCGGCATGTCCAGGTGGTTAAGGCGCTCGAGTAGCCCAAGAGTTGGCGGTGGGTGATGATGACTAGCTGCCTTTCGTCTAGTCTTACACTGCTAAATTAGGGACGGCTAGCACAGATAGCCCTCGTGTAGCTTTGCGCGAAATTAAAAAACAAATATATAAAGCTTATATAAACTCCTTTACGAATATGGATGTCCCTATGTCCCGTCACTTGCAACATGTCTGACACTATATACAACAAGATCCGCCAGCAACAACAACATAGCTATTATAACAGCATCCAGACTACCCAATAACCCCTCTTGAATACGTCAGCGACCTCACAAATTTACCTCTTATCCAAGCTTGAACTCACAAACTAGCCGAAAAATACTACAACAAATCATGCACAAGTAATAGTCAGACCAGGACCTTCCAAATACTAGCAGCCACACCCGCAACATGGCGAACCTATATATCGCCCCTAAACTACATAAAACCCAACACATTTTATCTGCTCACAAATTTCTTTTTTTTTTTCAACCGTGCATCTCAGGCACGGGTCAGATAGATTATTCGACACCTGGCCCGTGAATTTAGATTTTCTCCGGGCACTCCTGTTTCTCCCTGCATCAAAATCAATCAGAATATTGAATAACTTTATCCGAACCCCCTGAAAAGCGACGTTACTCTAGTAAGTCCAACAGACTCTGATATATAATCATAATCTTAACATCATCAGTTTAATATTTCAGATGTTCTCTATACATGTACAATATCTTTTAAACATCAGAACTCAAACTCGTGTCCAACTCACCGACCACTTTCGGCTGGTGTCATCACCATGTGCACCAAATACACATGCTTCGTCTTGGACAACTGAACGACGGTTTCTTCAGGGCTTCCTCTCCGGGTTTGAATCGGTACTAACCCGCATGCTTTGAGAATAGCCGCTTTAACCTTATCATAATTCGTACAATTTTCTAAAGAGAGAGCAGCGTAAGCTTTTTGTGCTTTACCAGTTAAAACACTTTGTAATAATTATGACAATTTTTCGGTGGGCCATTCCATGGTTTGGACAACCTTCTCAAATGTTGGAAATATTTATCTACTTCATTTTCATTGAACGTGGTACTTTAACATATCGATTAAGTTCAAAGTTGTCATTTTGCTTTGGTAGATCAGTGTTGAGTCTAATTTCCATTTCTTTCAGCCTAATTTCTTTTTCGGCTTTAATACGGGCTTTTCCGGCCTCAATACGAGCTCGTTCGTTGTCTTTCTCTGCTTCAATACGAGTTTGTTCGAGCTCGATTTGTTTGAGTTTTAGCTGAATTTATCTGTATCACTCAACCCCAATTGGCTAGTAGGGACACTAGAGTCTTCCCCTAATGCTTCCTTAGGCAACAAATCATCTTCGACTATTATTTCGATAATGCGCTTTTCTAATTCATTTTTTCTCATTGACCTTTTAACTTCCAGTTCTAAAACTTTGGCAGTTTCGAGCAATTCATTTTTGTTATATTTTTCTAGTTGTTCTGGGGAGGGTGATACAAGAAAATCTTGATAATCCGACATGATCAAATCTTGTTAGAACTGATAAATATAAATTCAATTATGATTTAAATTATAATTTAGACCGAATTTTATCTCTGATTCAGATCTCGGATACGAGCCCCCAATTTATTGTGTTAAGTATTGAGAATTAAAAATAGTCCGAAGCCGATATTTTGGTTAATTTACGCTATTT
>NW_013666553.1:309045-315362 GCF_000517525.1 Limulus polyphemus | reverse complement strand
ATACTAACATCCAATGAGAATCCACTGACGTTCGAAATTTATAACTGTTCCTGGTCAAATCTCGTATATTTTCCGGTTGATAAGGTTTTGCAAAATCACGGTTTATAGCGTACAAGGTTATAGCAGGTTTCTAGCAGACTTATATGCTCTCTTCTCTGGCCTTGGTCTTTTTATATGTGCGGGAAATGTTTTTCTCGAAAGTTCGGACAATATTGAATTATATTTAACCAGTTACGGAAGTGGATATATTGTCGATTCTTGCGTTCACGAATATTCTACAACCTTGAAAAATTGGCGGGAGTTCCGCCATACGTAGCTAACAGTGTAAGCTAAGCACGTTTTTACTATAAACTCAATCCCAACAAACGTTGTCATTGAAATAAATATATATAACAAATTTGTTGTACGCAATACATATCTGACACTATTGGTTACGCATATTTTTAAATACAAATTTAATCTAAACAACGTTCAAATTAAAAATAAATACATAACAATAAATCCGCTACACTATTAATATCTGATATTCCTTTATATGATAGTGGATACTGAGCTAGATTTGATATACTAATATTGCTTTAGGTAGTAGAGGTTACTGTAAAAACTGTGAATTCACTAATATTCCGTTAGATAGTGGAGGATACTATACTAACTTTGAATGTATTAATATTCCATTACATGTGTTGATTGCTGAACTAGCTTTGAATATACTAATATTATTTAGATAGTGAAGGTTATTGTGGTCGCTTCGAATATATTTAAATGTCTTTAGATAGTGGTGGTTACTTTCTTTGAATATTCTAATATTCCGTTGGACAGTGAAGGTTAAAGGGTTTGCTTTCAGTATATTAATGTTTATTCACATAGTATAAGCTATTGTGACAAAATAAATATACTCATTTTTCTTTTAGAGAGAAAAGGTTGCTAAACTGTCTTTTAATATACTAATATTCTTGTAGAGAGTGGAGGTTACTGTACAAGTTCTGAGTTTATTAATATTCCTTTAGATAGTGAAGGTTCCTGAGCTATCTTTAAATATACTAATATACCTTTAAATAATTGTGGTAACTGTGCTGGATTTGAATCTATATTAATATAATAGTACTGTTTGTTGTATATCCATGTAACTACTTCGCAGAGTGTGGAGGTTAATTGGGTCCAAGGGGAGATACATACAAATGTTTAGTTTCGAATTTTGCGTTTTGCGGTTTTTATGGGCGTTTTTTATCATTACTTCATCTCCTATTGGTGGACCTTCACCAAACTTGGCATAATGGTTTTTGGATCCGTGTGGGGATACATGCGAATTTTCGGGATTTTACGGTCGTTTTTGCGTTTTTTTACAATTACATATAAGGGAAGCAACTAAGATAACCTTTCATTAATCATGAATTTACATGACTTCCGTTAAGGGGACGGGTACTCCAGCTATTATCTTCTGTATAAATATAATAGTGTTGTCTGTTGTATATCCGTGTAACTACTTCGCCTCCTGTTGATGAATCTTCATCAAATTTGGCAGGATGGTTTGTTGGGTCCATACAAATTTGCGGTTTCACATTTTGTGTTTTTATGGGCGTTTTTGCGATTTTTACAATTACATATAAGGGAAGCAACTTTTCATGCCCTAAGATAACCTTTCATTAATCATGAATTTACATAACTTCCGTTGAGGGGACGGATACTGCAGCTAGTATTTATATAAATATAATAGTACTGTCTGTTGTCTTTTGTATGTCCATGTAACTACTTCGCAGGTAGTGGATGGATCTTCACCAAAATTAGTATGGACGTTCGTTAAGTCCATGCGGGGATACATACAAATTTTCAGTTTTGCGTTTTGCATCGGCGTTTTTACTTTTTTATCACTACTTCGCCACCTGTCGATGGATCTTCACCCAATTTGGTATGATGGTTTGTTGGATCCATGGGGATATACATGGAGATTTGATTTTTCGCATTTTATGTTTTGCTGTTTTTATTATCTTTTTTTTTATCGCTACTTCGCCCCTGTTGATGGATATTCACCAAACTTGGCATAATGGCTTGTTTTGCGGGTCTCTGCATACTACTTTATATGGTGAATGTTACTCTGCTAGTTTTTAATATACGAATATTCCTTTGGATAGGGGTGGTTACTTTACCATCTTTGAATATACGATGTGACGAATTTATTTTAATATCAACGTTTGCTTAGATTAAGTTTATATTTAAAAATATGCATAGCTTATAGTGTTAAATATGTATTGCGAAACTCCTGCCTCCAAAATTGTAGAAGATTCTCGACAGTAAGAATTAAAAATATATGTATGTACGTAAACGCTAGTGTTAGCGCCAATATTGTTACATAAAACTGAAATTTCGAGAAAGCCTCCACACGCCAAAAAAGTAATATTTATTATTATTTATTGTGGCTTTAAGCATACTAATATTCCATTAAATAGTGGAGGTTCCTGGGCTTGCTTTGAATATATTATTATTATTTTAGACAGTTTCAGTTACTGTGGTAGCTTTAACTATGCTAATATATTTATGTATAAATAGTGGTGTTTTGGCTTTGAGTATAAACATTCGTTTAGATTGTGGAGATTACTGTACTAGGTTTTAATGTACTAATATTCTTTGGATAGTGGCGATTATTCTAGTTTTGAATATACTGATATTTCTTTAGATAATGAGATTGTTGTGCTTGCTTTGGATATAAATATTTCTTTAGATTGGGAAGGTTACTGTGCTAGCTCTGAATCATCAATATATATAAAAGCCAAGTGTCGGTCGGTTGGTCAGTCAGTCAGTTGGTCACGCTCGATTTCTCCGAATTTCGTGACTTACACGAGACCAATTCCACTTTTTATTCTACAATACTTCCTCTTTTGATTGCCCGTTTTCATTTTAGTTGAATCTAGTCACTAACATAGACGTACGTAGATCCTAAATTTCGGCAATTTTCCTCCTATATAAAAGCCCGTCAAGGAGGGAGTTTCAAGGACCAGATCAGGCATGGCGTTATGTGTGTAACACCACATCATTATGACGTCAAGCTAGGTAGTATCCGAATAGGAAAGCTGGGAAGACTCATGTGAAAAATAAGTCAAACATTAGCGCAAATCTATGCTTGGAAATTATTTCGAAAAAGCCTTTACTAAAACAGACTGAAGATACCAATTATTTGTAGGGAAAAGGACGACTTTTCCTCAGAAGAACAGTTGTGTATGTAATAACATGGCCATCGTAGGTTTTAATCTTTTATCCAAATGCACCAATGTGTCGCATGTTTACACTCTTTTGCCAAGTTGTTGACCTGATAACTGCCAAATATGTTAGCCCCCCCAGTGGGTTATATAGCTACAAACCGGGTTTCGATACCCGTGGTGGACACAACACAGATAGCTCATTGTGTAGCTTTGTGCTTAAAAACAAACAAAAACAAAAATTGAAAATACATATTCTAAAAATGAATTAATGTATTATTTCGCTTACGATATCTTTTTCATTAAACTTATAACTTTCTGTTCGATTATCTTTAAGAATTACTTTGATGATTCTAAAGTAAAACTGACATAAAACGATGATGGTCTCTTGTGAGAATAATAAAATAAATATTTTATTTAGATTATGTTTTAGAATATTCTTAACTAAAGAACTAACCCAGATTTATTTATTCGAAGTAAACTAACATGCATGTTATCATCTTGCTTGATTATATAATCAATTGACTATGTTTAACACATTATGGTGGTACCAGGTACTAAATATTCTTAACTAAAGAACTAACCCAGATTTATTTATTCGAAGTAAACTAACATGCATGCTATCATCGTGCTTGATTATATAATCAATTGACTATGTTTAACACATTATGGTGGTACCAGGTACTAAATTTTCGTTAGTATTTATGTTTATGCCCATCAGTGGCTCAGCGGTAAGTTTGAAGGCTTATAACGCTAAAACAGAGTTTCGATACCCGTGGTGGGCACAGCACAAGTAGCACATTGTGTAGCTTTGCGTTTAACAACAAACAAATAAACAAAACTTTATGGATGAAATAATACGAATGAGATCAATTATGTATTTTATGAACTGATCTTCTCTAAAAGTTGTGTTGAAAGACAAAGGTTGTGAACAACTGAGCCAGTGTGTAGTGAAAGCTACGAAACAAGCGTTAGAAAATATTGGAGATGACTATATTGGAGGTCTTAGCCTGAAAGTTCTACCTTTGGACATTGGCGAAGATTGGGAAGAAATATGTAAAAATGGTGAATATAAGTTAAAATATTATAAATATACATAACTGTTTCTGAATTAGAACTACCAATTACCTCTCTAGATAGCTAAAGTTAACCAATCAGTGAAATAGAAAAACTAAAACACATAGAGTATGCATGCTAAAAGTATATTAAATGATGGAAATATTATTAGTGAAAAAAAACGCCTGTAAATCATCTTTAACTGCATTCCTGGTTTGTTTAATGAAAATCAGAGTTAGATAATACTAAGAATCCATAGAAGTTTAATTAATAAAACAAAAACTATAGAAAAAAAAGGGAGGCTCTAGACATGTGTACACTTTAAATGATATATTTGGTTAACTGTTACTGTTACAAAATATATAGTAACAAGCTAAGACTTTTATCAGTTGATTTGAGTTTGGAGATATACAATATTTCAGCTTCGCTTGAGGAATCTAGTTTCGTTGTGAATGATTAAGGATACGCACTGCACAGGAGCCTGTAACATAAGGATACGCACTGCACAATGGCCTGTAACAGGATAAGTAAATGAATCAAATTAAAAAGAAACGCGAAGTAAATCAAATATGTCTTTGTGTTTTCTTTGTATATTATGTTCTCACACTGTCAGTATGTAGTTCAGTTGATTTTCACTGAACTGTCGCAATGCAGTTCAATTGAATTGCACTGGTGTAACGTTCCTGTTTTCCTATTCTCACACTGTCACTATATAGTTCACTTGATATGCAGCTGTTAAACGTTCCTGTTTTCGGTGGCAGGAAACAGGAAAAAAATCGTAAATACACTACAAAAAAAAGGCAAATGTAATCAAAAGACATTTTCGGGTCATAACTAAACAAAGTGATTTTTTTTTTCCTTATAAGATATGAAACCAATTTACTATGCATCATCTTTCAGGTGCAAGCTGGTAACCCTGTCACATTAGTTTTTATCTTTTTAATACTAGAACATACTTTTGATACTATCTTGTGACAATTATAAATAGCTTGTTAAAAATATAAGTTTTTAAACAGATCTTCCTGAGCAGAAATTAACTACCGTTACCATGGTGGTGTTTGTTTGTAATATCATGGCATCTTCACACGTGGACAAGCTGCTTTCAGGAACTAATGTAACAGAGCGGAAAGTGTCAACTCCCTCGTGGACAGGCTTTACTTGTCACAATGAATCACTAGTTAGTAGAATGGAAGAAATTACAAAGATATTATGTGAAGTTATAATGGCCAAGAAAGTCCGAGATGTCGTTGTGCTGCGAGGGCATCAGCATGAAGGTTTGTTTTATCTTAATATTTCATAATTCTTAAAATTTGAAATATAAATGAAATTAAAAACACAGCCAGACATTCGCAGTATTATGTAAATCACACAGAAATGGATTAATATAATTTTATATAAACATGTGTTTTATTACTGGTTAAATGAACAGTATCATTGTATTACTCTGTTGACTTATGTATGTTGAAAATGGAAATTAAAATATAAGAGTAATAGAAACTCGTACGTTTGCGAATCAAATAAAATACTCCCTGTTGTTTCTTTCTATCCCTTTTTCCTTGTAGAGATATATATTCCAATTTTCTGTTTAAAGACTGTTTTCAGTATGATTTCTCTTCAGGCCAATTTTTATATTTCGTTATTACTACTTTCATTTTACTAAATTAGCTAAAGTTATTTTATTTATGCGATGAATTTTAATACTTTAACTTAATATGTTACAGTGCTTTCTAAATTATACTTTACATTATTATGCCCCTTGCTGGCTCAGCGGTATCTCTTAAGGGTTTATAATGCTAAAATTCGGAATTTGACCTTTACGACGAACACAACACATATAGCCCGTTGACAGGTTTTTGCTTAAAAGAAAACAAACATACAATATACGATGTTATTGTCTGTAGAAGTTTAAAATCTTCTATTCTCTACCTCAAGTTTTCAAATGCCTAGGAGCGTTTAAGTAGTGTTTAACAGCTTCTAAAAGACTTTTACTTAACAGCTTTGAAGTAACGTACGTACATAATACTTAGCAACTTCAAGGTAACGTACAAATACGCATATATATATATATAT
>NW_013666553.1:299904-308777 GCF_000517525.1 Limulus polyphemus | reverse complement strand
TATATAGCGCTTAGTAACGTACACGTGTTACTTAACAGCCTCAAAGTAACGTACACATAGCGCCTAAGTAACGTACATAGCTCTTAGCAGTCTTAAAGTGACGAACATTTGACTCTTAGCGACGTCAAAGTAAAGTATACACACAGAGGTGGATTATTATTTAGGAAATTGAGGCTGAAGCCTCAGGCCCAATGCTTGAGGAGGCCCCAGTCAGTTCAGTAAATAAAATAAAATTTCATATAAATATATAGTGATGTAATATTAAAATATCAATTGTAAAATAATCATAAAAATATATTCCATATTAGCCAAGGCATCGTACGTGTGAATTGTGTAAATGCACTATGTACTATACATGTACATTGCTAATAAATATCTATAGAAAAGAACCTCCAAAATAAAATTAACCTCGGGCCACATATACAATTAATCCGCCCCTGTATACATACTGTTTAGTAACCTCAAAGTAACGCACACATAGTGTTTAGGAAACTCTAATTAGCGTACACGTGGCTTTCAACAACCCCGAAGTAACGTACACACATAGCTCTTCACAACCTCAAATTCACGTACACACTGCTTAGTAGTATGAAAAACGTATTTAAGTGTTTATCAACTTGTAAGGGACGTGTAAGTAGCGCTTAGCAGTATATATGAAACGTATGTATTGTGCTTATCAACTTCTAAAACACGTGTAACTAGCACTTAGCAGCCTCTAAGGAGCATATAATCCTTACTACACTAAGGAGAATATATATAATGCTTAACAAGCTCTTGGGGTGCATACGCACGTCGACCTCAGACAATGGGGAGGGGGAGAGAATGATGTAACCATTGTTTTATGTTAAATTATTTAGAGATTTAAATAAGCGTCCTTTTCAGGACATTAATTATAAGAAAAGTATGATTAAATACAGAATTAATGAATTAAGATTTTATACATAAACCGACTGTACTAAATCTAGCCACTGATTACATGTTGAGACATGTATGATGATCTCATCATGATTGTGGTTCCACCTCATGGAAATATGATGTCATGTTCGCCTGTCATGGCGGCCAAGCAACATGCACTCTGTTGATACTTCGTGGACATCATCATCTTTGGTGACATCATCGCATGGCGCACGCGCCCTCTGGTGACACTTGTAACTGTGACGTGATCGTCTCTGGTGGCGTCATTGTCTCCCTCATTGCCTGATGTATTTAGAAAAAGAAGACACTACAATATAATGTTTCGCCACCATAACGTGGTACATTACATAATGGTACAACACTTTTATACAGAATCACAAACACCCACACACTAATGACGTTGTACATCAATCTTGGCCTTAAAATGAATATATATCTACCCCCTTTCATTTTATTAATTGGAGACTTTATATATTTACTACAATAGCTTAATGTGTTTTACATTTATTAACATTAGGGTTATGGAAACTAAGTATTGTATTTTTATTTTCACTGTGATGAAGTGTATTTTTAAAATACTGATAGACATTTGATGGAGCACGTCAATGTTCTTCTATTCTTGAATTTAAATGCCACCCAATCTCTTTAGTGTAAAGACTATTACAATCCATACATGCTGTACTGTAAACAATATATCTCCATTTAAATTACAAATGATTTAATCCTTTTCTTCCAAAATAGAAAATTCATCATTTTTTTTTTCCTGGTAAAACAACAAATTTTACTGTGATGGAAAGTTTATAATTTTTTTCTGTCTGTTGCTCTATCGTTTTAGTTGCAGTTTATAAAACCAGGTACATGTGGAATGACACAGGAAACCGAGTTATCTGAATGTATTTTCGTTTTCGAAAACTTTTTCAGTAATTAAATATTTGGAACAACATTAATGGGTGAACTCTCTTTTCATGAAAGCGCTTTCCAAATAATTTATTTCTTCATATAATCCTTTGGTCTCCAGGTAGGGTAGGGGTAGGTTTGTTTACAACGCTAAAACCCTGTATTTAATTCCATAGCGCAGACAGCTAATTGTATAGCTTTGCGCTAAAAATCATCAAAAATTTCAACAACCAACAACGTATAACACCTTTTTTGAATTACAATAATTCTAATTATATAGCTCCAATTTTTGTGCCTTGGAACAAGCCGAAATCCAATTCACATAAAGATCAGTGTGACTTTTGTTTTCTAAATGCTTTTGTCTTGAAAGCATCATTTACTTTTTAACCATAATGCTAAGGAAACTGGCTCTTGTTTGAAGACATCCACAACATCAGGACTAACCAAAACGCTGTGAGGATTAAATGTATTCAATAGGTCAATAAAATGGCCTGTTTTTTGTATTTTTTAAAATATTCTTACCCTGTAAGGCATAAGGTTCAAACACCAAGTCTAAAAGTTTACCCAATATATAGTTAGAGGCGCCTCTGATTTAGACAAAAAGGGTTAAGAAGTATGTCTTTTGACATTCATAAATATAAAGTGTTTTAGCATCACTTTACCTTAACTACTAGTAAAGTAAGTCTAATAAGAAATGGTATAATTTTCTTTCCTCATAATAATCCACCACAACAACGGAATTACCTTTGTCAGCTTTCCTAACGACAGCGTCTTTATTATTTCCTAGTTATCTTATAACATTAATTCACTATTTTATTAAATTTGATGTTAAGCATTTTTATTTACTCACCAGTCTTCGTACTTTATCAGATAAATGATTTTCTATGCATGATTAAACCTATCCTTTGACACTTTTGAAAAATGAACATAATCACTCCTGTAACAGAATGATCCTTTGCTCCCTTTTTCCTGGATGCATTATTTTCTTTTTATCTCCGTTCCTTTTTAACTGAATAAATATTTTTCTAGCCAAATTTTCCAGTCCAGTTTTATATCCAACTTCTAACAAAGAAATTAGTTTGGGGAAAAATCAACATTTTTTTTCAAACAACAGTAACTGATCAGGTGCTCACTCAGTTGAAGAACACTTGTAAACAATGGGTGCTAGTCTTGTTTACAGTTTCAAGCAAATCATTACTACAGTCATTGTTACAAATTGCGAAAAATGGGGTACTACTCTTGTTTACAGTTTCAAGCAACTCATTTCTTCAGTCATTGTGACAAATTGTGAAAAAATGGGGTGCTAGTCTTATTTACAGTTTCAAGCAAATCATTACTACAGTCATTGTTACAAATTGTAAAAAATGGGGTACTACTCTTATTTACAATTTCAAGCAAATCATTTCTACAGCCATTGTTACAAATTGTGAAAAATGGGATGCTAGTCTAATTTACAGTTTCAAGCAACTCATTACTACGGTCATTGTTACAAATTGTGATAAATGGGGTGCTAGTCTTATTTACAATTTCAAGCAAATCATTTCTACAGCCATTGTTACAAATTGTGAAAAATGGGATGCTAGTCTAATTTACAGTTTCAAGCAAATCATTTCTACAGCCATTGTTACAAATTGTGAAAAATGGGATGCTAGTCTAATTTACAGTTTCAAGCAACTCATTACTACGGTCATTGTTACAAATTATGAAAAATGGGGTGCTAGTCTTATTTACAATTTCAAGCAAATCATTTCTACAGTCATTGTTACAAATTGTGAAAAATGGGGTGCTAGTCTTATTTACAGTTTCAAGCAAATCATTTCTACAGTCATTGTGACAAATTGTGATAAATGGGGTGCTAGTCTTATTTACACTTTCAGTAAATCATTACTGTCACTGTTACGAATTCTTTTCCTGGGATTATTAACTTTTTTAATTATCTCAGATAATTTGTTTGTCTGAAAACTCTACCGTCTGTTGAATAGGATATGACGAAAAGGCGGAATCTGCAGGTGTGACCAGCCTCGCCAAAGTACCTCCTAGCAGTTACATTTTATTATATAAAAACAACTTTGTTCTTGATACTTTAGTCATTTGTGCTAACTTACTAATTTATTTTGCACAATTAACAATAACTTTTCATAAATTTTAAGTGAGTAACTTAGAAGAACGAAATTTTCAAATAAATACTTCGTTTTTATAGGTATTGAGAAAAGTTATACCCATCTCATTTCTCCTATTTCTTAAACGAATATTCGGTAAATTTCTAAAAGTTCATCTCTTCTATTTCGTAAACGAGTCTCTATAACGACTTAAAATAAATCCAAACCCAAATTAACCCATCGTTTTGTTTCAATAATAGAATCCACAGGACAAGAGAACGTATAATTAGGAAGCATAACGTCAATGATATACTGCAAAAGGTAATGTAAAGCCCCCAGTGTCACAGCGGTATGTCTGCGGACTTACAACGCTATAAACCGGGTTTCAATACCCGTGGTTGGCAGAACACAGATACCCCATTGTGTAGCTTTGTGTCACCAAAGCACTTTCCAAATACTTCAATTCTTCATATAACCCTTTTGTTCCTCGATGGATCAGCCTTAAGTTTGCTTACAACTCTAAATTTCGTGGTTCGATTTTCCACGGTGATCAGAGCGTAGATAGGCTTTGCGCTAAAAATCAGTGATGTGTCGTTGTGTAATGTAAGAGAGGATGTCACATTACTTATAATATCCCCAGTAGGTGTATAGAAACATGTTTTACCAATGTGTAGGGTAAGAAATGATGCTATGTTATTTATGATTTCGCCACTAGGTGTATAGAAACGTTTTACCGTTGCGTTATGTACGAGATGGTACTACGTTAATGGTGACGAAACGGTTTTTGAATTGTGGTGTGTTATTTTTTTAATCCCGATCTTAGTTGTTTAAAAATTTTCAAACATATATATATATAAAGTGTATAAAGCATTCTGCGAAAAAAAGCCTTTGGTCTAACATTGTACTTTTTTATTAATCATTTCTCACAAGAATCTGTAGACATGAAACAGGGAACCTATGAAAGACACTCTCTTGTGCAAAATTTAACACATGACGCATTTCTGCCTATATAACTCAACATAGCGAAAAGGACAATAAATTATTCACAGATGGCTTCAGTCAGCATAAGTGTTTCGAACAGGAAAATGAGTGACGTATTTAAAATAACTACTCTCGCTTTAAAGCGTTTTCCAAATGGTTGTCGCAAAATCAAACCTCGACGTGAATATATGAAGCAACAAATAGCGTCATAAAGTAGAAAACCTATTCACTTTTTTGCAGTAAATCGAAAGTAACAGTAGTGTTGATATATAGACACTCTGGAGGAGTGGGAGGGGTTTGATATCCCATTGTGTTTTTCCGTTTTTAATAGCATGTAACTTAGCCTGGTCGTTGTATGAAAATTTTAGCACACATCTCGCTGTAACAGTATATGATTTGGTGTAAATGGCTAGACGATCTTTGTCTAACTTATTGATATAGACCAAACTTTCGGTAGTGTGTAACAGCAGGATAGATGCAGGGGCTTTTTTGATGAATACTTTACTACTAAGCAGTCAGGAAATATAAAAATTACAATTCAAATATAAAACTTATTATTGCTATTTATTATAATATTAGAATATTTCATCATTTTTAGCGAACTTTAAAATAGAAAATTATGTAAATTAAACCGAACACCAAGTGAGCAAATTTTTCGAATCTAATGAACATGAACACAAACACACTAAGTAACTTTATCCATAAATTATTCTACTTTTAAATAAAAGCCAATTCAAGTAGTTGTTTCGATATTCAATAAAGAATACCTGATAAGCAGGATTAACACACATAGGGGGAATGTAGGATAAGATGTCCACCTTAAATTGGAATTCGGTTTTAACCAATAAAGATGAATGTCACATCGTAAAGCAAAAGGTTTCAAAATAACCGTATTTTATTATAAATTTTATTTCTAACTAAAACAAAGTTTTCACATAGAACTTTTTAATGGATATTGAGAAACTCCATTTCTTATGGTTGGAGCCGTTTTGCCAATAAGGTTGGATAAAACGGCCTTCAGATTGGGGTAAAATTACCTCATTTAACTCATTACAATTTAAAATAAATGTTGCATTTAACAAATGCAGTGAAATAATTTAAATGGTCATTGAAATGCCAATTTTCTCTAAAGTGACAGAGTAGGAAATCTTGACAGTTACTTTGCAATGACAGAATTGGAAACACTGCCAGTTTTAATAGTTTCTTCTAAGTCTCGGAAAAGCCATGCACCATGTACAAGTTGCAAATTATCGAGGATAGCTACGTAAAATAAAAATGGGTGCTAGTGTGGGGCAATGACGAACATTGTGACCGAAACCTATGGCAGAATTATACGCATGGAGGGGACGTCTTATCTAATCCATTCAACGTAATGCAGTTGCACGTTATAAAAATCAGTGAACTTGAACCGAGTAGTCTTTTCGGGCAATTTTTTTCTTTTCAAGAGGTACCAACTTAAATATATGTATATATATACTAATAAAGTTATTTGGGAACATCGTTTTATCTCTTACAGTGAGACATGTGCAACATTCAAAGTACAAATACATTCATATACACCCTATCAAATAATCCTATTTAAGATAATACAAACTCTATCTGTGATTTTTTTATGTAAATACCTTAATAGAAATATAACGGTGCTTCTGGTGATTTAGTTTTAGGTTTTAATTCTATTGTCAGTTTCGGTTTGTGTTTTAGTGAAAGTTCCTGAAGAAGCTGTAAAACGGCGAAAGGTTGTGTCTAATTATAAAAAAAAAAAAATGGTGTAATAAGATCGTTTATTTCTGGTATAAATATGTCTTCTATACACCAATATGCACTACAAAAATTGAATAATATTGATACATTCGACTGTATATAACTCCTCATTATTGTAAATCAACAAAGCGAAATTCTCTGAAGTATCTACTTTGTAACAATAACAAATTGAAAGTGCTTACCGTAAATCAAAGTTGTTCAAGAACAAAAATTGAAGTGATGTTTTGATTATCATATTCGTGCCCATCCACGAGTGTTTTTATGTACAAGATGATATATACAATAGTTATATATTTTTTACTCTAGATAGCAGCACGTCATAACTGACAATATACAAGAGTGGTCGTTTTACAGAAGGGGATCGTCTTATCTCATGTTCCCCTAGCTGATTAATTAATAACAATTTGTTTCAAAACCAAATCCTGGAGAAACACGAATCTGGGTTCGTTGATATATTTGTATCTGACTTTAACAATATTTGCGCCGGTTGGGGTTTCTTCGGACGAACCAATTAAAAGTGTGGTGGGATGTCCTACAGAGTAGACAAATATTGCTGTTGTGGTTGTTACTTGGTCACTAGCGTGTCTAAAAGTAACACATTAAGTCATTATTTTGCGGAAAATATTAGCATAATATATTTATTAAAACTGCCTCAAAAGTTAACTTATTTGTGCAAAAAAAATCATTCATAGTAAGAAAAAAAAAAGAATGTGTTTTTGATAAATCAACAAGTAATGAAAATAAGACAAACTAATTGAAGATACCCTTAATTGTAAAACCACATTAGAAATAAAAAGATAAAAAAAAATTATTTCAGTAATTTTTGTATCCTTCATCTACTATTTCATTCGATATAGTTTTCTGTAACATGTTAGTTTGTATCCAGTCTCACAAAAAATGGGAAAAATACTCAACAATACAAACGTGAGACATGTTTGTAATTGTTGACTGCAGTTCATAATCCTCGCGGTCAGTTGAGCCTTAACATATTTTAATCAGACACTTTGCATGTAAAACTAGTATTTTTTATAACCTTACTTAAAAGTAAAAACGACAACAAGAAAAACATGGAACAACTTGTAACATTCTTAAACTGAAACTCTTACCTGAATAATAGAAAGACGTCTTCACTGTGTAAATAAACACCGATGCGTATGGAATATTCCATATTCATATTCCAATCAGTAATTCCCTGAATACATAATGATTTTAACGCACGTTTGTACTTTAAACAGCTGAAGACCTTTTATCGAAGAAGTTATTTAATCGAGGTGTTAGGATGGTGCATATTAACATCGATAGATTAAAAGAATCTGACCATGACATCTTAGAAAAAATCACAGATCATTTCATCTCCTTGAAGCTGTTCTTTTCTACCCCAAAAGTAACACTTCTCATCAGCTTGTCCAAAGATTTAGCTCCAACATTCGTCATACTGAAGGTAAGGACGTTATGATTAGTAATATAACACTTACTTTCACATACCCTGTTTCTTAATGTATATCTTTAAAGTTGTACCGTTTGTTAAAGTCATGTATGATGAGTATCCGTATATTTTAAGTACCTTATTAGTGATGATACTCGCTTCATCCATTCAACATTTCATAACTAGCGACACGACGTGTACTAGTAAATCATACCCATAGCTAATAATGGACTCTTCGCTCAGTTTTAAAGTGCATTTAGGGGAAAGGTTATTAGGTGCAACGTTCGTGATGGAATGTACGAGAGATTTTGGTTCAACTACTCCTGGGTAATAAAGGGCAGACAAAAGACTTGGAGCTGCTTTGCATGACAGATGGTAGTTTAATCCATAAGATTGTTGTAAAATTGTTGTTGGCTTATACTCATATATATCATAATCTATACTGTGTTTAACTCCTCAGGTGAGACAATTACATGTTAAAATGGGTCCTCAGCAGTAAAACACGAAACATCCTTCATGAGTTATATGCACATACATGTTGAGGTAATACTGTGAATATATGTCTTTACAACAGTTGTGTACTCAGTAACTCAGCTTGTCTCTTTTAACTATAATAATATTTGCAGTTATTTTTTATCTGGAAAGTATGCCAGCTACATTAGTATTACAGCTAAATTAATTTGTAAAAAAAAATTGTTGCATTGGTGGTTAACATCTTTAACAATTTACGTAACAGACAGATAGTTTAATAAATAGAGTTGTTTAAACAAGCTGCCCAGTGTCGGCTAACAATA
>NW_013666553.1:296232-299305 GCF_000517525.1 Limulus polyphemus | reverse complement strand
TTATTATAGTTTTAAGAAATTATGAAAGTAATTACAGATGTATTATTTAAAAGTTGTTCAAATTGTTGTTAAAACAAGTAAAATATAAAACTTACATATTTGCTTTTTTTTTATAGATTTTACAGAGCGACATATTCAAGGCCAAAATAGGATACTTACTTTATGGCGAACCAGCTACGTGGCAGGCGATCATTCGACAAACAAAAAGTTATGACGTTGATATGACGCTCATTACTGCTGGGTTACGTAACAGTTTAGAGGTGATGTAATAAAAAAACGAAAATATTTTCAAATTAACGATCTTTTACTAACACTCTAGACAAAATTAAGTTTAAAACGCCATAGGTTAAAACAATTTCATTAAAGCTATGTTTTTTTTAACCGCTTGGTTTTAATTAGATTATTTTAAGCTTTTGTGTTTTCTGGTGAGTCCGAAAAAGGCTGTTAATGTTATTTATCCAGACTTTTTTAATTTGTTTTTGTTTGTTTGTTTGAAGTTAAGCAAAAAGCTACACAATGGCAATGTGTGCTCTGCCCACCACTGGTATCGAAACCCTGTTTCTAGTGTTGTAATCCTTCAGACTTACGCTGAGCCACTGGGGGCAAAAACAAAAACGTTAGCAATGAAATTAAATTTAAAAAAAAGGGCAAATTCTCTGAATCTAACTTTCCTTAGAGTTATATTAGAAACCATAAGAGAGTATGCCAGTGGCTCAGCGGTAAGGCTGAAAGCTTATGACGCTAAAAATCGGGTTTCGATACCCGTGATGGGCACAGTACAAATAGCCCATTATATAGCTTTACGCTTAATAACCACAAATAAACAAATTAATTTAGCAACTGGAGATAAAAAGTCGAAGAGGTTAAGCTATAAAATAGACGATCATTTGAGTTGGTTATTAAAGGGTTTATTTACAAATGATAATTTTGCTTATGTGTTTTTTACTTAATTTCAATCATATCTAGGTCCCATTGCATTAAAGAAGGCCAAAAAGTCAAATTGTAAAACTTACCGTGAGAATCTACCCTCCAAACCCATAATATTCATATGTTTTTGGTACGTGCACTTCTGATATGGTTGATTCACTGCAGATTTTATTCATTCATACACAATTTACCCCAACTACCTATGTAAACTCTAAGCTCTGTGTTAGTTCCTTGAATACCAATTCATCCATGTCATTAGGCAACGTTCGTTAATAAAAAAAAACGAAACAATAGCTTCTGTCACAACGTGTAGCCAGTATGATAATAACCCATTGAGACCCAGCTTAACTATTACCTTGGAAGTCCGCTACGTGTGAAAACAGTGATCCCTTGACCAAGTTTAGAATAGGAAATGAGTATAGGAGTAGTTATAAGGATAAAGTTAATTATTACTGTTGTAATGCTATGTATAAGAAATAAAATAGATTACTTTAGAGCACTGGTAGAAATGGAGGATTCTGATATATGGGAATAAATTAAAAATGGTTAAACTTAAATGATTTTGATCACAGAAATTTCTTTGAAATACAGGGTTGTAGGATATTTAATAGGGATAGAGTACTAAGATTTCAGCTGTTAATGAAGTCGTAAATATGTGTGATTTTAATTTCAGGCATATAGATTGAAAAATGCTAGAGTCAAACCGTTAGGGAGAAAGGTTTTGGAAACTGTTCAGGATGGCTTTCTTCACCAATAAGTCAAAGGAACTTACTAGAAACAATGCTATTTTAAATTTATTGTTAAATGCAAATATAGAAATGATCAAGAGGGTGGAAATTGTAGAACATCTGGGTGCAAGTGATCATTTCTCGTTTAGTTTCAATGTTTTGCTACATATGGAGATAAGGAATAATGATATTTTGGTTACAAATTTCACCAAAACAAATTTTGAAGGGATGGGACAAGAATTATCTGTTGTGAATTGGACAGCTGAGTTATTTAAAGACTCTGATCAGATGTGGAAAGTTTTAAAAACATAAGTTTTAAAATATTCAAGGTAAAGATATTCCTTATAGAAAGAAAACGGTTAGCTACAAGTAAAAAAAAACAGGTTGGCTCACAAAGAGTATAAAAATGAAATTAAAGAAAAGCATGAGAAATTTAAATTGACTGGTATGACAGGAGATTTAGAAGATCAAGAAAGTTGGTGAAAATAAATTAGGACATCAAAAAGAATGTATAAGAAAAGGTTGGCTGAAAATATAAAAATTAGCAGTAAATATTTCTTTATATACATTAAGGACAAAAAAATGTTAGGATGAAGGTAGGACCCTTGAGCGATGATAAAGGAAGGCTTGTATCTGATGATTATGAGATAAATGGGTTGTTAAATTTTACTTTTTCTTCTGTTTTACTAACGAAGATTTAAGCATCTTGAACAGTTGATAGATAGAAACAAGATCGAACAAGATGACTGCATTAATTCTAAGCTGGTTAAGAAAAAATTGGGAAGTTTAAGGATCCTGGGTCAGATAATATTTCTCTAAGGGTTTTGAAAGAGGTTACAGATTGGATATATGAGCCACTTGCTACTATTTTTTGTCAGTCCTTGAATGGTGGGCAGGTACCAGAGGATTAGAAGTCAACTAATGTAACTCCTCTTTTCAAGGGACGTGATAAAAATTGTTTCAGTAATTATAGACCCAATAGTCTTACATAAGTTGTGGGAAAAGTTTTGAAAAATCTGACAAAAGATGCTTTGCAAAGTCATTTAATAAAGTTTAGAATTTTATTGGATAGTCAACATGGTTTCACTAAGAGAAAATTTTGGCCTATAAATCTTTTGACATTCTTTGAAAAGGTTACTACTTATGTAGATGAGGATTAAAGTGTATTTGGATTTTCACAAAGCATTTGACAAAGTGCCATATAAACGGCTTGTAAAAATTATCTCTATTGGTGTGGGGGATAAGTTAGCAAATTGGATAGAAGACTGGCTGGCTAGAAGAAAGCAGAGGGTTGTTACAAATGGAGTTCAGTCAGACTGGATTAATGTCACAAGTGGGGTACATCAGAGCTCAGTCTTAAGACCTTTGCTCATTTTGATTTACATCAATAACATAGATGAAAGAAAGGTCAATTAATT
>NW_013666553.1:292961-295372 GCF_000517525.1 Limulus polyphemus | reverse complement strand
TTGCCTTCGGATGTTGTGTAGGCAGTAAATTTAAGTGAGTTTATGAGAAAGCTTGATAAGTATACGAATGATAAGGGCCGGCTTTAAGATTAAAAAAAAAATATTTATTAATAGTTTTAGTTTAGTTTAGAGGATTGAACAGCCGAGATGGGAGATTAGGTCCCATGTTGTCCCAAAACGTTACGTTATGTGTAAAAATACGCCTTACATATACATTTATAAAAACAAATACAACACACATGAATAACTTGAAACAGGACAGCCGACCATCGGGAGAAGAAAAAAGGTCTGCCTACTCTCACACTCCTGTTCTGCTAGGAGAGAAGAATGCTTTTATAGGTCAGGTCATACAATGATTCTTAAAGCTATACATATATGTTAGGAATTTTTTTTAGTTTAAACTTGGGTCCTTTAGCATTACCAGCTTCACTACTGATAGATATGCATGTATGAAAATCTATTATATATTTTTCAATCTAGTTTTCGTTTTTACTTTTAGGTTTTATAGCAACATGGAACTGTCACATACGTATTTATACATCTTTTAAATATATATTTACTATAGGCTCTTCAGCACATTGTAATTAATGAGAAATAAATATGGACATCTTTCATGGCTATGTGGTTACACAAATAAAACATATTTGTTCATGAAGGGCAACCTAACCGTACATCCTTTCTTCATAAAGGAATAACATATCATTGAAATTTTTCACTGCTTGATTTAGAGAACCTTAATTTACACATTTAAAGAAAAAATGATGATTAATATTCTATATCGCAAATTCGATAAACATGAAATATTCACTGTTTTTCCTTTAATTAACTTTGAGACTGTAAAGTACTTTAATTGTGACTTATAAAACCATCACCAAATACTAAATCCCTAGTAATGTATACATCACGGACATTGATAACACTTTCCTGAGTAATAATTACTACCAAAATTACAGATACTTAAAGGTGCACTTGAACAAAGTACATCACTTACAACCATAACCATTCTTACTGTCAAAGTTCTTTGCATAAATAAGAACCTCAAGATAGAAACACTACTGCACTGTAAACTTGCATCTCACACAGAAACACTTTGATATATATTTTCATAGCTTCATATTCTTGGCCTTTTACATCATACATACCTGTAGATAAATAGACATTGGTTATAAGAACTATAATGAGCTAGTAGTTTCTAAATGTACTAATAAAAAAATGTCTTTTAACACAGACAAATCGAACATGACGTGTTAACTTTTCCTTGACATATATGTTAACCTTTTATTAGTTTTCTCATTAACAACATGAATAATCTTACGTATTTTATATCTTAATCATAATAAAATGACATTTATGTATGTATATAGCCACACTTAGATGTTTGGATAACTGGAATCTATAGGAACAAAAAAAAAAGAAGACTAACAGAGAGTAGAGTAGACCCACCTCTGGAACCGGAGATTTCTGTTCTTCTGTAGACATCTTTTTCAACGGAGATCCAAATTAAAAGATATTTTCTCCTTGTTAGTCAGTCTGGATTGAAGGTGACTCAATTCTCTGGTGACTATGATGGTGAAGCCTGCTGACCTTCCTCATCTATCTTTAGTCTTATTCACCAGTTCTTAAGCCTCGGTCAGTATTTCGTCCTGGGCTTGACAATGCTATTTTTACTTTGTTAAATATTCCATAAGATAAAATGGATGGGGGGTGGCGTGGTCAGTAAGGACGACAAATGACTAGTGGCTGCTGGTGATGGTCGGTATTTTGGTGTTGCTACTGTTATGGTTGCTGGTGGTCAGGAGGTTGCTGTCTTATTCTCCTTCAGCCACAGGTATTACCTTGGTTTTGGGAACCTGTTGGAGATGCGTATAAATTTTGCCTTTGTATCTTGTGTTTGCTCTTCTTACCACATTCCCTAATAGAAGAAAAAATTATCCAAAATGTTTATTTTTCATTTTCAAGTCGGATCAGCGGCTGTTGATGGCACTGACATAAATATCTTGGTCTACTAAAGCCAGAGTAAGATGAATAGTTGATGTAGAATGAAGATCCATATCTATTAGCTACAGCTTTGGCTTCATTAGCGTTTCCAGAATCAAGAGTAACGGGTAACAACAAGTAGTCACACTCTTTCTCATCAGTCAGGGTAAATTTGTCAGAATTCGCATTATGAATCAGAGTAAATTTGATATTGTTGCGTCATCGAGATCACGTGACAATTCTCACACCCTCTTGTTTCTAGAACTATCCCGTATCTTGGCGAATGCTCTAGTATTTACTAGATAGGGTAGGCTGGTATATAAAAGAGGGGAATGTAATGTGTGTATAGATAGTGAGTAATTGATCTGCGGACAGAAGTATTATTGACGTTCGTTGTTATAGCGTTTGTTTAGCGCGATAACGTAAAGTAAAGT
>NW_013666553.1:291743-292437 GCF_000517525.1 Limulus polyphemus | reverse complement strand
CAATTAACAAACGGAGACGTAACAATATCTAGCGGTACAAGGTTCAGAGTGCAAGACGATCAGATAAATCAAAATATGGTATATGGTCTTTTATTAACGAAATTTAGGGTTGAAAGCACAATAAAACTCAGCTTTTGTTAAGTCATTAATTTAAGTAGCAACATAGGCTAAGCTACCGCGTAGAAAGTCTAACTTACTCAGAAAAAATTGAGAAACATTTAGTAAGATCTGCTAAAGCGATATTACACTGAATATAATTCTTATCAACACCAATGAAAACACTGGAATTGAAGCATTTTTAATGCAGTGTAAGTTATAATATCATTTATAGGTTATTAGCAAAAAACAAAAAATACAGACAGTAATTTCACCTGAAATTTTAACACTGTAATCAGCACTCAGATGAAATGCTATTGTTGTTTTGGTATGGGGGTTTCTCTCTCTTACTCTCTCTGTGTGTATATGTTGTTACGTCTCCGTTTGTTAAATTGTTTTTCCGTAACTTCGTTCCGATGAAACTTTAGCGACACAAGTCCTTTCTTAATAAAACTGGTTTATTCTTTCCGAATATAACTTTACCGATACACTCAACTTCAACAATCGCGCTAAAACAAACGCTATAACGAACTTCAACAATACTCTGACTGCAGATCAATTACTCACTGTCTACACACACATTACCTTCCCCCGTCAC
>NW_013666553.1:276196-291568 GCF_000517525.1 Limulus polyphemus | reverse complement strand
CATTGTCAGTCCTAGTTGTCACCTTAAAGACATAGCGGATAATGCCTGTGTTAATAGCTCCCAAATTCGTTGGGGATATCCCATCTATCAGATAAAATCAATTTAGGGTATGGAGTTGGGTGCTTACACCCACAACGTATCAACTCCTATTATCCTTTACTGTCTGTAGCTGGTTGTGGGAAGGCAGTTACCCTTAAAGGTTCTTATAGCTCCTAAAGTAGAAATAAAACTACCATAAAATTTCTACTATATGAAACTCCCAACCTCCGCCCTTATAAAAGAAATAAGATAGTATCAAATTAATTATCTTAAATAGAACTACAAACCCTACCTTAATAGTTCTTATGTAGTTCATACATCCCCAACCTCCTCCCTTTCTCTTGAAAATTTATTCAAGTATAACACAGGAAAGCCGAGACAAGCCCAGCTACTTGAAGTTAGTCTTTCTATCCCGGTACACTGAATAAAAATATAATTTTAAATGATAGAAAAGGTATTTTCCGTGTCGAAAGTTTATTTTTTTTAAATATTGTCATATCTTCTTATATTAATAAAACAGCCTGTGTGTTTGTGTATCAGTCAGTCAGCGTCATAGCTTCGAGAGAAAGAATCTAGAGACCTGAAACTATGCACAGATATTGAGGGGATTCTGAGGGTGTGCACCTGTGTATTACTTTTATTATACTGACTTTTCTCTTCGTTAAAATACTTTTTTATTTGCGAACTTTCGCCCCCCCCCCAGTGGCACAGCAGTATGTCTGTGGACGTACAAGTCTAGAAACCTGGTTTCGATACCCGTGGTGGGCAGAGCACAAATAGCCCATTGTGTAGCCTTCATTGGGCAACAATGTACTGGGCGATAAAACTCTCTTTAAAATAGTTATTTAGGCAACAGTCGGAACAATAACTGACCTATAGTATTGAATTTATTAAATGCATAGAATTAAGATGAATACAGAATATAAATCGATAGCTTCGATATAATAAACATAAGGAAAATAAATTTATAGATAGTATGTAGACAAAAAATAAAGGAAAATTTCATACTTGAAATATTACATTGTAAAATTAAAGGTTTAATATTACATCGAAACCACATAGATACTGTGTTTATGTAAGTTTCTAAATATTGTCTTTGATTTTAAATTACAAAGTAAGTTGAGTAGCTTAGCTACCTGACAGAGTGACTGTTAAATCGAGGGCTGAACAAGAGTTTAAGTTTTATTCCGTACAATATTTTTTAAAAAACCTGTTGTTACAAAACTGTTATTGTTCTATATTTTTTAAACGAAACCACACACGAAATTGTTACAATTTATATTATCATATCCGCCAATAATGTAAAACAATAACAGTTTTGTTACAACAGGTTTAAATAAATATATGAATACTAGAAATAAACGACCTTTTTACACCAAAATGTTGATTTTATTTAATTAAACACTCAACGTTTTGCTTTACAGCTTCTTGAGTGTTTAATTAAATAAAAACAACATTTTGGTGTTCTAAGGTCATTTATTTCTAGTATTAATATATCTTTTATACACCAATATGCACGTTGACCACGTCATCTGTAATGCAGCTTTGCTAAACTTAACTCACACTCTCAAACTCCCAAGAACAACAGCTCAAATTGGTTCTCTAATTAAGTGTCGCCGCTATAAGATTGTCCCTAAAGGTATTCGAAACCACTTCAAATTACCAGACAGTTTAAAGGAGAATCAGAAATTACAGAAAAGGTTGGTTGGATTTATCTCTTCCATTATAAGTGACTTAATAACAACGTTATTTGCAAAGAAAAACAAACATCTAAAACTAATCCAACAAAACCAAATAGTTGTAGATATCTCCCACGAAAAGTTTTCTAGTTTCTACACTTGGTTAATGAACATTAAATCAGACATCACATGTAAAGAAAACAAATAATGTCATTCAAGACTTGTGAAGAAATGGAGAAGTATATATGACGAACAAATCACCAAATCAGAGGCTTTCATTAAAAATGTTAATAACAATCAAGAAAACATGACAACAGTTAAAAAAGTAACAGTAGAAAATGACCTCACAATCTCGACTTCCTCTTTCAACCTAGTAGCTAAAGGACCTGGTTTTGCAGTAACAACTGAACTTTCCAACCAAGTGTGTTTAAACACGTTGTCTTCTCTTAAACAAACTTTTTTATTCTATTCGATTGAACCATTCCTAAGAAAATAGAAGAACGACTAAAACCCAGCAAAATATCACAAACTCAACCTCTACTACAACCAACATTGAAACTGCTAACACTGATTTAGACATTAATTCCACTTTTGAAATTTGTTCAACTACTGATGCAACAAATCATGTAGCTTCCAAATGTCTCATTAAACACCCTTTTGACACCATCAAGCGACAACCTACCCACGCTAACAAAGATATTGAAATGAAAATCGCAAATGTGAGGGAAAACATCAGGAACGTTTTGCAAAAACATAGGAATCATCAATCCAAGCCCAACTTAAATCTCCAAGAACAACTAGCCCTTAAAAAGCTTAAAAAAGATAATATCATCATCATCAAATAATCGGACAAAATATTTTATAGTTATGAGCAGAAACACTTACGAACAAAACATATTTGATCACCTTAAAGACGAGAATGAATTTCAAATAGTTAACAGTGACCCCACCAAAAAAATTTGAACGAAAGCTATAGAGATTATCTATGAACTTACAAGAATAAGTAACTTCCCTATGTCGATTTGGAGGTCACTGTGAGTGTCGCATCCAAACTCTGAGAAGTTAACCACTCTAGTGTCAGTTATTCCTCATCTCGCTCATCATAGATTATCAGATACGTGCTACCAGTATCTTCATCATCATCATCAGGTGGAACAAGGTAATCAAAGAAAATATTATCTTTATAATCTAAGTCATCAAATTCTGAGAGAGAAAATATATCAGAATTTTGTCTGTAAAGTATGCCCTCAGCTCATTCACATGTTCCATATACTGTATTTTTGTGTACCAATATGACTGCCGAAGCAGGTTGTAGTTCAAAGGACTGAGCTGTCAAGGATGAGGTAAAAACCAATTCAACCAGAACCAATTTGAAGCTACGCTGCAGGAATGTATCTTAACTAAACCAAATCTACATATTTGGATTGATGTTCCATCACTGTTTTATTGAATTCTCTGTTTAGATATATGATCGTTTTACTCATTTGTTTGAGATGCAGTGCAACGTGGGTGTTAACAAATGCATGCTTTAACCACTTCACATATTCCTTGGACACCGTGGGACATTTGATTTGGGAGGTAGACCATAAATTCCATACATCACTCTCTGTGGACATTGAGCATCGTATTTGAGCACTGACAATTTCTAGAAACAACCAATAGATTCCTACTCTTTTGTTTGATATGCCAAGTCAATTCAATCTGTACCTTTAAATTTTGCAAAAATATGTTGGACCTTTTCACAGCCCTTTTAGCCAAACTGTCAGAATATAAATAATATGATGCAGTATTCATTCTCACCATGCTTAATAACTAACATAATTCAGCAAACAGCAGACTATTAAAATCTGCTCCTTGGTTTAGGAAAATGTATCCAGGTGGTCGAAATTGCATTATTCTTTTCAGCTAACCTATCAGCAACAGACTGCACTGAGATGTCACTCAAAAGATAAGTTTCTGTTCACTTTGGCAAAGCAATTAATAATGACCATTACATGTCAAATAAGGTGGTCAGTCGCTGAACAGAACCAGCTATATCCAGAACCAATTTGTACAATGAAGAAACAACTATTCTCCGTCTGGGGTTTCCCGCTGTGACAGGCTTTATCTCTGAGCAGCACACAGTATGATGTTTACACCACCTCCCAAAGTCTCCTTTAAAATGGAACCAAGTTATTTGCTCCTGTAGATTGTATGTAGGACATGACACTCTCTGATATTTCTCACTCTAGCATTGTGTAAAGTCAAAAGAATGCTCTGTTTTAGAGGTCTTTGGTTCACTGGTTGCATCACAGAGCATGTGACATGTGCACATTAGTCATAGCAGTGATACTGCACATCATCTTGTGCTCTCAACTGTTTATACAAATGCGAGATGTTATTTGTATCCCTGCTGCTTTCATTGATTTGAGAAAGCTATAGCTGTCCAACAATAATTGTGAAAGCTAAATTTGATCTTCCAGTTGCTCTGCCCAACAATCCTAACTTGTAATTTGTTGTACCTATTTGATAGTAGTATTGTGAACATTGGAATACAATGTTCAGCAACACTTTCTTGGTTTCTGATGCTCATAAACCATTTCAACGATACATGATCCATTCTAACAGTGAATTTCCTACCTTACAAGTAGCACCAGTAGTGTGTGACACATACAACAATGGCACGTTTTGTGCAGTACTGGAACCACAATGTACGACTTGAAAATGTGATTTCCTTATTTCACTCCACCCTGCACGTGTCTTAACATCACTATGATCTCATTATCACTGGCTTCTGTATCCTGAATGAATAGAAAACTGCTTGGAATAAGGTTACACTGAAGCCTCAACTAAAATAATGTGCCTGATTTTTTTACCACAGTCTTCAGTCCGGTTGCGTCATGAATCAGCTTTAGTCATGGCAAACAATAGTTGACTACAAAACATTGATAATATGATAAAGCCCAGAAAACTGTGTGAATCAGCTTTAGTCATGGCAAACAATAGGTGACTACAAAACATTGATAATATGATAAAGCCCAGAAAACTGTGTGCTACCTTTATATTTCTAGGCTGGGGATAGTACTTATCGGCTGTGAAATTTGTCACTTCATTGGAGTCTTTGACTTGCAACAATATGACTATGTAATTACATAAAAATCCAGAAACAGCTTTTTGGGCAGATTATTTCTTAACTTTATAACAAGTTTTGACCATTCCTGTGGTCACCATCAGGTAAACTGTCTGATGTGTTTTGATTTAAATTAGGTTTTAACTCATGAATAGATAATGCTTCTTGTTTTTTTCTTCTATTAATGTTGTTATCCTTACACAATATTTTAAAGTTGCTAATATAGATTTAATGTTGATGCTTTGTACGGTGTTTGTAAAGATGTGATGGAGGATTGTCATGTTATTTGGTCCTAATGTTTATGTTGCGTCTCATTTCTTCTATCGTATTAATACTCGTTGATGCTTCTGTCGTTGAAGTTGTCAGAATAAAACTTCGATAGATGACCTTTGATTTTAGTGCTCGGTTTTTGAAGAAAAATAACTTTACTGCTTATATTGTATTTTTATATATGTTTCCGAATGTTTGTGATGGTTTTGGTTACATAGCCATGGTATGGTAAGACATATATTAGTGTCTGAATTTGTGCATTTTGTTTCCTTCTCCGAGTTTATGGCGTTTTCCTTTTCTTTCCTTTTTTATTAAATTTGTTTTGAGACTTGGCTAAAGTTCTAGTGACAATATGTTTACGGAAGTGACATTTGATAATAAATGTATTGGATATTGATTCTAGTTTATGGTGCAGATTACTGCAATATATATATATATATATATATATATATATATATACAAGTGTCAATGCGATCGATGCGACAGCATTTTCATAGGCGAAACGGGTGGCAATATAAACATTAGGATCAAAGAACATAGCAATCCCCATCACACATTTACGAACATAGTACAACGAATCAACATCCAATCAATATTAGCAACTTTAGAATATTAATAACACAAGCGTTATTTATTCGTGAACTAAAATCTAATTTGAATCAAAACACAGGTACCCTATATGTTTTCTAAATTGGAACAAAACAGTCGCTCAACTTTCTAATATTTCTTACAATAGACGACAGGTTACGTGATGATGACCACGGGAATGGTCAAAACGTTGTTGTAAAGTTTAAAAATAGAATACCTCCCTCAAAAAAGTATACAGTGCATTTCCTCTCTTTACATATAAGTATACATACAAGGACTCTTTCACGGCTTTAGTTTCAAATTTTATTTCCTTATATGCTAAAAATAAATATCTTAGGTTCTTAGCTGAAGACTGAAACGTGTGGCCTATTACTAGAGTATCATCTACATAAATGTGTCATTTCTCTTATCGCAGGCCTTAACAGTGTAAGTTTATTCAACCATTCAAAAGTGTTTAGTGGATTATACAAGCTGATTTGCATGATAATGAATAGATAGAGACCATTTTAAGTACTGGCAGCAATCTCGGGTCTCTTCTCATTATTTAATTTGATTTCCCAGTAGCCATACACCAGATATAGCATTGAACCATTGAAACTAACCTTAGTTACTTCTGCTTCTCTCACTGCACTTATAACTACATCAGCTGTTAGCTAAATGCTTATCTGTCCGTAACTACAAAGAATAATGGGATAAATGTTGGCCATGGACAAATAAACAGTGCTAGATTTCTGGACAAAAACTGTTTGTTTAAAATGTTGCTATCACCATTGCACCACAGAAAACCACATTTACGTTAGGAAAATCTCTGAAATTCTTCTCTAAGTGCATTAATGAATTTGATTGGCCGTCAGAGGATGTTTTTCTTACAAACCTGTAGCTCATGTACTCCAAATCTTGGTAGTAGTAGCATAATTCCGTCCTTCAAATTGTAGTGCTTGAGTCAAGATAAGAGAAATAATCTTTATTCTAGATGAGTTAGCAATAATAATAAGATGGAGTTATTGTTAAATAAATTAACCAGAGCAAAACCAGTTTTAACTGGCAAAATGGTGACTTCACTTGGAATATTGTCAACTTACGATTCAAAGTTATGCTGAAACATGCAGAAGCCAATATATTTCTTTATTAACATGTGGTAAAGTGGTAGACTGGCCAGTTCGTAAAGTATTGGACTGGATATTTCAATAGAAGTTGTACATCAGTTCAATAATTTATTAAATGCCACTTAACTTACGCGAAAAAAATGCCCTGAGAGACCGTTTACAATTGCCTCATGCAATGAATGAACTGTTATCTACCAGCTTCGGGATTGCCAGCAAACAACCTTTGTAACAGAACAGAAAAGATATCCTTAGGCAAGCTCACTGTGTAATGAATCTTGTATAAACTCAGGTATACTGAACAGGTTGTTCAAAGGAGGCAACTGGTGACAGTTGTGAACAAAGGCTGTCTGTGGAACTGGTGTAACATTCTTTCACATTGTTAGTCCATAACCTTCTCAGACGAGTCAGGCTTCTTCCATTTCACATGGTCCTGCCGTAAATTTTGGAGGCTTTTGACCCGTTGTGTCTCTGACCGGTTGTTAAGCATCGAGGTTTCAGAGTCATCATTTGGGTAGGCATATAGTTTGGTAGCAAAATGTGTCTTACATTAATTCAACGATATTTCAGTTCCATAGAGGGCATATGAATTCTACAGGATAACTTCCTGCCCCTATTTCATCAAATAATTGTGGGCCGATCATGTAATATTTTGCAAGAAGATAAAGAAACATGTCACACTCTAGAAGCGCCACAACTTGAAAAGTACAAAATGGACTGCAACAGCCACTATGACCGTCACAAAGTTTTAGTCGAACCATGTTGAATATGTACATGTATACTTGGATGACTGAATTCTTGGACATTAAAGTTTGCTTTTAATTATTATGAGTTCTCAATGTATGTACCAAATTTAGGGTTTTCAAATTATTATAGAGGGATCTGTATATGTGATCTGTCTTTTCGAAATATTTTATATTTTAAGAACATAATGAAAAATAAATTAATCATTATTGTAGAATAATTGTACCCTCACCGTGACCAGTTTATATTTTTGCAAACTTTAATTCTCTTATAGGGACAGCTACACATGTGTTATAAGCCAAGTGAAACCGAAAATGCTGTTGGAGAATCAACTGTGATTGCTATTCAGGTGAGCACGAGATCAATAATTCTCGACAATTCACATTATATTTTAATATATTTTTAGTAATAGTAAGTCAGTACAAAAGTCATTACCATTACAAAGTCTCTTTTCAATCGTGGGTGGACATAATTTTTAGCAGTTTGGACTCGATTGATAACGATATCATTACATAAATTAGAATATTATCAGTCCTCTTCCTACGTTGTTTAAAATTTCTTTAAATGTTTTTGACACACACTTTTTTATTCCAGCACAATATATTAGATACGTGTTTCCCCACAAGAACAACAATTCAAGTTTGGAATACGTTGTACTCTGGAGGTACAGCTAACTTTGTACCAAAAGGTTTCTCTCAGGGAGAAATGACAAGTGAAATACATACCAAAAAGTTTATGCCTCTGCTGAAAGTTGCAGTAACGGAAGTAAGTTTCATTGTTTATCATGCCTTTATATAGGTTTGCCACATAGTTGTTTTGCTTCATTTAATTTAATTGTTTAGTCTAGGAGATCGATTTTACATTGTCTATTTCAGAACAGTACTTGGGTAAATAGTTATCCCTCTCTCGTTTACATAAGAGTGTAATGAAACGTTCTTGAAACTTTCTTTATGGAGCAATTCAATAGATGAAAAAATAATTTTAAGAAAAGAAGGTATAGTTTAAAAAATCGTTAATGTCAAACATACAAAATAGTCCTTCAACTTTCCTCATGGTTATATTATCTTTTTTGATTTAGAATAAAACTTATTTAATATGTTTGTTTAGCGTGTATACAAAAATAGCCGTTCGTGTCGCTATCGTCAGTATATTGACGAATTGTCAATTCCTTAATCCTTAGGCCATCCGTAGAGTTATACTAAAAAAAAAAATTAAACGAAACAATTAACACTTCTAATACTTTGCTGTATAAATCTCTCTCTCTCTCTCTCGCTGTGTTTATGTATATACATATATTTGTTTGTTTGTGATATATTAACAATATTATGGCCATTCTTCAGCAGAAGATAAGGTTTATTTTACAACACCATGCAAAAATAGAAAAATGGGCATTTTTTATTTAGAACTGCCCAATTTGTTGTCTGAACTATCTTTAACAGTTTTTTACTTCTTTCAATAGTATCCCCCCTTCATTTCACTGGAAAGGATAAATAACACGATCAAATTGAAAGACTGCGTCTGCAAAACAATATTTGAGTTTATAACCAACCACAGTGGGCTGAAGTAGGTATCGATTTCATCACATTTAGTAACACATTTGATATTATCCTTAATATCATGTCTTTTAGTTTTACTCTTGTATAAATTGTGCATGAAATACATTTTATGTGCTTGGTATTCTCATTTTCCACTAGTTATTTCTATGAAGTATTAGTTGTGTTACTCTTCTTCCTTTTTTTTTTCAAAACCTCTAAGATAATTAATATTGACTTCTAATCAAAGCAAGCTACTTACATAGGTCAGAACTACAAATCTACCTAGTGATGACTATAGCTAATTAAACATATTGTTCTGACATTCTTAGTTGTTAAAATTAGAATGTATTGTTTTAACAGTTATATGCTTTCGCTGTTAGCGAAATTTTCGTCCATAAACCCAATAACATCTCATGAAGTTCTACCAGCTTAGGAGATTTAGATTATTTCTAAATCCATATATATCAAGCTAACAATGCAAAATAACTTGGATAATAAAAACATAATAATACAATTTAAACATTAATGGTTTGTTTCATACACGGAGATTATAAGTTCTATGAAGAACAAGATATCACTAAACGTTATTGATAATGATAATAATAACTCTGGGCTGTGTTTGTTTATTTTTGTAACGTATGAGTTCAAAGTTGACCATGGTAAAATCGTAGTTGAATTGTTTGTTACATTTTGAAAAAACAACAAGGCAGAATGAACTGTAGTCATAACGTTCGAATCTTGCCTTTCCATATTAAATGTTATAAAAACTGTATCATATTTATTATTGTAGCTTATAAGCTTTCCTTCATAAGATTTAATTAGTAAATATATATATATATGTTATTAGTAAGTTTTTGTAATAAAACATTGGTTAAATTACATAAACGTCCGAAGGAAAATGCTTAAACATTTTCATGTACATGTATAACCTTAACTGAGCTTTTCCCAACGAACTTTTGAAAAACGATGTACTTCGTTTGTACGACTTTATTAGATTTTTTTATCCTAATATCTTTAGCTTTTCGACTCTTTTATCTCTAGTTACCAATTTATTTTAGAATCTTTATCTATTTACAGTCATTATACTGGAGCAAAAAACTATAATTCAAGTTGAAAAACCCTAAACCTAAATCGTGGTTCTCTTATATTGGAGATGTGGGTTCTGATGCTTATGATTTAACATTATAGTATAAAATTTAAACACGATAAATAAATGCATTATATACATTGAATATAAACAATATTTATTTTGTAAATACAATGTGCAACAAAGTTCATATGTTAATGGTAATGGGACAGATGTGCAATATGCACAATACAAATTAAAATCTCAAACACACTGCAAACAACATGTAAACAAAACTTTATAAGCACTTTACACACACTGTTCAGTGGTAAACAAACCGACTGCAGAGTAACAATCCACCAAAGCACTTGAGTAAAACAAAAATTTCACAAAACCACAAATTTGCCTATCTGACTACCTGACTGACTAACGTTGTTGGAAAGACATAGCTCGCGTGCCTTCACATTATACAAATCTAAATGCACATAATTGAAATATACTTCCTTGACTAAAAGTGTTTTTCTTAGTTTTGCTTAAAACCTTGGTAATAACAAGTAATAGCAATAAATATTGTTCAACACTACTAACGAGCTAACAGTACACTAGTAGCCATATTTTATAATTACGAGCACGATCTGTGAGTTGCCAATCGTGAGGTGCACGATTGCTTATGTGCACACGCTATGTGATCAGTCTGCAACTGTATCAGCTAGATAAAAAAACGTGGACTAGATCTCTAGATCTAGATTCTAACTATGATCTACCCTTTTGAGAGCAAAGTTTTCAGTTCTATACATCTGGCTGGAGGGTTCTATGTTTGAAAAAGCAATTATATCATAGCAGTTGATGCTTAAGATAAGACATGAGTGTCCTACGTGAAAACAAACGCTACCACTGCCAAAGTCCGACACGGATTTGCTTGAGCGTTCTGGACTGAAAACAAGAATGATAATCTGTATAATTTACCTTTGCATTGTTTTCAAACTAATCGTGACCTATTGACATCTAAGGTTGTACTTGCAACAGTGCAAATTTTTAAAATATGCCTTTCAAGGAAACAAAACGAGAGTAAGATAGAGAAAAGCTTATGCTGATAACGTTGAAAAGCCTTTGTCCCAGCAAAGAGAGCATTACTGCAGGAATGGAGATAAGGTTAGAAACAGTTATGCTGAATATGCGAAACAAGTCTTAGCCATTAATCCAGCCAAATAAAAGTCTGCCACACTGGCTAAATGGAAGAAATACTATAACAAAGATATCAGGAAATGTCGAGAAATACCTCAAAGAAAAGCTACGAGAAGGATTGGCCTAGAGCCCAGTCACTCTCGAGACTTAATGCCAAAAAGAAAGCTATGAAAAAGTGTGAAAGAAAATGTTAATAAAAAATTAGGAAGTAGACATGGGAGCACCAATAAATTAGGAAGTAAGGTAGGAATGGGTGGGATAACATTACAACACTTGATGATGTTTGCAACCTCAAAGTGGGTGTGGCCATTGTTTCTACTTCATGTTTTATTTTGAACTTTGATCCCATTATATGATTAAACTGATTTTTCTCAGTAACTAATCCTTTCTAAATACTCAACAAATGTAAACATTTCAAAAATCAGCAGTTTGATACTATTCTTTTGGCCCACCCTTTAACAGTTAGATAGCTATAATGTCTACCATAAGCAGAGTATGACTATTGGATCTTCCTGTCTCACTTCCGACATCAGACATCCCCTTTATGATGTCATGCATTTCGTTAGAGTCATGTAATTTTGATTACATACATGTATGTATTTCGTTGCTAAAACTAAGTTTACAACAGAGAAAGTTAGCTATAAACACCTTTCATTTAGTTTGAACAATGACCAACTTACAAAACACACTCGAAATAGGAATGAGCGGAACGCTGGCCTCACCCACTTTGAGGTTGCACCATGCCAAAAATCACCAAATATTGTAATGTTATCCCGCCCATTCCTACCGTGTTTCCTTACTTTTTGGTGCTCCCAATACTACTTCCTAATTTTCTTACTATTGAAATTATTTCAAACGTAAGTCAGCAAGCTACATGACAACCAGGGTCAATATAAAGCCGGGTAGAACGGACTGTATCTGAACTACATTTTGATATTATTTATTGCTACATGTGATGCTGCTGATAACTGACCACCTTTGAGAATTGTATGTAATAGCCTTTCTTATACAAAATATTTATAAGCTCAAATTATAAAGACGTGTTCAAATAGAGAATTTAGTATAAACAAGACACTTAATGACCTTGTAAAACAAATGAATATGAGGCACCAGAGCCATCCAGAGAAAAACCTGCAACAAGTAGGTCCGTGAACTTAGTCCCCTCCCCTATTAACTGTAAAGCTAACCAAATTTTGCACATGTTTATTACTGATTTTGTGCTATTTTTCCACAAATGTTAAACTTTATGATGCTGCTACAACTAGAATTATGAGTCAATATTTGTGGGGGGCTAATTTAACTACAGCTCCCCCCGACTCTGATCCATATGAAACTTATCACTCATTCAGTGCTGATTTTGGGCTATTTTGTGCCACAGCTAGAATTTATGCTGTACTACAACTAGAGTTACTAAATTTTACAGCATATAAGACGCACCCATATTTTAGCAAAGAATATTTAAGGAAAAAAAAACAATTGAGTGTATCAAAGGATTTAATGTTTACTCCAGATAACATAAAACATGAAATCTGCATATCAAGAAAACTTATTTCAATGAAAATATCATACATGCAACATATTAAATCAAATTTGTTTAACAAGAACAACTTTTCAGTAAAACCCTGAGGTAAAGAGCAAAAAAATTGTTGTTCTGTAAAAAAGAAGCTTTAATTATTGACATATCCAGCAAAATCTTCATCACTACTGCTCAAGGGCGCCCGCAGAAAAAAATTAGGGGGGGTCAAGTAACTCAAGTTTGAAATAATTATGAAACCGAAATACAAATGTACAACGTTTCGACAAGGTTTTGTCATCATCATTTGTCGAAACGTTGTACATTTGCTGTCATGTTAAACTTGTATTAAAGTTTTTCTTCATTACCCATTTAAGCAGTCTCCAGCCATTATTAGTCTCAAAGTGGGTTCCTCGTCATCGAAATATCTAGTAATTGTTTTTCTTTCTGAAAATCCAGCGAGGGTCAAGTGACCCCCTTGCCCCTTCTCGCGGGGGCCCATGTTAATGTTTATGGATAGTGAATTTTCGCTATCTTCGAATAATGCCTCATTTTCAGAACCATCTAGGGTATTAATAATGTCACACATTTTCTTTAACTTCACATATTAGACGCAGGATGATTTTAAGAGGCTTTTTTATGGATGAAAAATGCGTCTTGTGTGCCGTAAAATAAGGTATGAGGCAACCTTTCTAGGGTCTAGCTTCACCCCATCCCCCAAACTCTGATCCATACGAAACTGGGCACGTATTTAGTGCTTATATCATACAGGCTACAGAATTAAAACTGTCATGACTGCAGCTATCTAAGGTGTTGTATATGAAAGATTCACTCACTTCGATGAAATCACCTGTAAATCAATATTTTTATTTTCATTCGAAAAGCTATCGTCAGGAAAACAAGTGAGTGGTTTCAGTGGCGGTAATATATCAAACCGACTTAAAACTATTGTTTCCAATGTACTGTACTTGTGTGTTTACGGCAAATACGGAATTAACATAATGCAAAAAAATAACAATTCGCTGATGATTAAGCTTCAAAGTAAACAGCAGATTGTCAAGGTCAAGGATATGGTCCTATATAGTAACGTAGAATGATAACTACTATTGTTTAAAGTTCTGAGACATTTACGAAGTGTGAACTTAAATTATAAGCTTTTACCTAGACAGACAATTTGACTGAAAGGCCTCCAGATTGATCAATTCGGATGATGTAATGAGGTGTACTAGAATTATTACAAAAGCTGTCTACACAAGGCGTATTCTACCTTATTACTTTATAAACTTAATACAATGACTTAATTATACATAGTGTTATCTACGTGGTGCTTTGACTTATACTAAGCAAAGTTAGTTTAATACAGTGTATTTTGTATACGAAAAAAAAAATGCAGGTACATTTTATGTACTTTCCAACCGCTTTCGAGTTTCACGACCTGGGTCAATGCAGTTGACCCATGTAAATATGGATTTTACTCTGATAATCTAGTGATCTGTGCGACTTTTTAAACTATTATTTGTGTAATTCTATACAGAAACTGTTTCTGAGTGGATATTAAGTGTGCTAATTTAAATATAACATTGGCAGTAATTGCAGGTTTGAGTGATCGGTTACAGCCACTGACATCCAAAACACCTGTGTCAATCACATGCTATTTTGTGGTCGGTTTCTTTTGAAAATTTTGGGTCTGAGAGCAGAGTTCAACTTCTGAGGTTGATGACCTGTTGCTTTCTTAGAAGATAGAACTCAAGAAAAAGAATTATATCTCTGAGAATTGTCTTGAGTTCTATGTCGGCAAAACATTAAAAGGAAAACTGTGCGTCAAGCGTTATAACAGAGCTTAACATGAAGTTTAAGGTAGTAAGATTGTACATAATGTAGAAAGGTGTAAGAATGTCATTGTTGTAAATCTATATAACCCGGTATGAGAGCTGATTATAACTTAAGAATCCTGTCCGAGACTGAGTGCTGTATAAGAAAGAGGAAAAAACACACGGCGCAGTTCACAGAGAAGCTAAACAGACAATAAACTCAGCTTGATACGACACGAAATATACGACCTATATACTTTATAAGTATATATATATATATATATATACACACACACACACACATATAATGCATGGATTCTTGGATTAAGCATATGCTAACCGTCTATGAATGCAACTGTTTTCACTTGTATCTGTAATTTTATCATCTGGTTAATAAATTCTGTTGTAAATCATTTAGCTGCAAGTACTGTCTTGGCCAAAATATTTGCACATTTTGTAAGAAATAAGATCATTATTATTAAGATGGAATACAAATACACTTAGTGCTGTCAAGCTGAGAAATGCATTTTATAGCAAACATCTACATATGTAATATGTATAATAAGACAGGTTCTATGGATATCATGAACGAGTTATTAGAACATGTAATAAATTTATCAGACACCTGTAGAAAGATGTGTAATTCATCATTTCATATATCACAACAAAACCTTACCAAAACATATATAATGACAAAATATAACATCAAATCATTATAAATAGCGTATGT
>NW_013666553.1:266765-275896 GCF_000517525.1 Limulus polyphemus | reverse complement strand
AAATATTCAGTACTTTGTTGGTCCTCCTCGTACTCTAATAACCTGTGCAAGGCGACGTGGCATGTTGTCGATGAGGTTATTGATGTAATACACTGTTATTTTATCCCAACTTGTCACTAGGGGGCGCTGTAATTCAGCTACAGTAGCTGGTTTAGGGTCATGGTTAGTAATTTTCCAGTTCAGTTCTACCCAACAGTTCTCATTGAGATTATGAGCTGGAGACTTTGCTGGCCTTGGCAATCTTGTAACATCCTCATGGTCGAGATAATTCTGTACAATACGTGTACTGTGGGGCATGGCATTGTCATCCTGGAACATAAAACTGTTGCCAAACCTTGTCCTAACATATGGCAGAAATATCGTCTCCATGTGATGCCATTGACGTTCTCGTGGAGGATATGAAGAGTAGTTTTCCACGTATGTATTGCAGCACCTCCTGTGTGTTCCTTGTAGGAAAAATAGTCTTCCCTCATCCGTTCTCCAGGCAAATGACGAACACGAATCCTGTCTGAAACAGGATTCATCTGAAAAGATTACACGTTGTCAATGTTCTAACTGTAAGTCGGCATGCACAAAGGATATTGTGACTGCGGTGAATTCTGGTTAATATCGGTTTGCAGATAGCCATTCTTGCAAAATAACCTTGTTTGGTCAGTTTCCTATTCGCCGTTCTTCTGAATCCTCTGGAATGAAGGTGTTCATGCCATTCCTATTGTAGAATATTCCATGACTTCTTTCACTTTTCACGTGTTAACCTGATCAAAACACTGTCATCGAGGGTAGTAGTTTTTCAGCGTCTACTAGTATATTTTCCTGTAGTCTGACTAGGTTTCAGGATTATGGATAGAGTACACTGGGGGTACCCTATTGTTCTAGCAATGTCTGTTTGCTTCATACTATTTCTGGACAGTCGAACAATTTAACACCTATAACTTCTGGCACGTGAGGAGGCACAACTCTACGCCGAGTACAGAGAAATTGTTTGAACAAAGCGTTGATCTGATTTTAAAAAGGCTATACCAAAACACCCCTTTTATACAAAACAGGTCTGTGTATGTGTGTTGAGGAATAAATGCACAAAACACCTTATACAGACCAAAATAACAACTCGTACATGTTTGTCCGATCATACACTACCTTGTCTGTAACTATTTGGGCATGTAGACAATAACATCAATATAGAACAGTAGGCAAACATTTTGGCCAAGAATGTAACTATAATTAATGAATGTTTATTAATGTTTATCCAATCACTGTACTATTATAAGAACTATCTGAAATAGCAACATTTACCACATTTTCTGATTTTCTGTAGAACATTCACTTCAAGGACAATACATACAATATATTCAAAATTCATAAAACTTTATGGTTTTTGAGTGGAGCCTATTTTATATAAAATAACTTTCTTCATGCGTAAATCGAAACGTGTGCTATAATTGTCACGCACACACTAATATTTTCTAAGATGTCCAACTCAAATGGCATTGAATATGACTCATAATTCATTTCTGTGTACTTTGTAGAAGAACAATGTGTACAACCTTTAATATGGGTAATTAATAACTGAACTGATAGACCTAGGGGCACAAGAATTAAAATTCTAGAAATCTAAGTCACCCTTGTTGTGTTCCTAATAGACCATTTTATTGTATTGTTTAGTTGATAACTTATTATTGTCTGGTAACTTTCATACATGAAGCTCAATTGATTGCTCGTTCGCGAGTGCAATTACGTGACACAATTCAAAAACAAACTCATGTATTATAATATCTTCGATAACGGTTATCATCATGCGAGAGTTAAGTGATTCAGTTAGATCTTATATTTTTCGTGTCAATACATTGTACTGTAATTTGTTTGTGTAACAATATGTAAAAACAAGCACTGAATTTATTACTCGACATTTTAATACATCATGCTAACGACGTGGCACTATATCAATAAATAAATAAAGGATTCAAACATGTATATTATAACCAAACATTTATTTTGTGACACCAGCAGTATTACTTGCTCACGCTGTGTGTTCAATGTAAACTAAAAATGTAAAATGTTATTTTGTAAGATCGTACACTGACGAACGGATTTTAACCTTAAGGCTTAGAAAAACTAGTTTATCGACTATTTAAAATTCCAAAACATATTTTTCTCACATAGATATTGAAAAAAATGTTACGGTAACATGTGTTGCATTATCTTTCACTTAACTTACACTTTATAAAAAAGTCATCAAATACATTAATCTGTTAATCGTCAGTTACAAATCAGTGTTCTTTGATTTTCTAATATTAACTCATGTTTCATCATAATCCAATATATCTAAGCAGATATTAATGTATCTAAGTAAAATCACAGACTTAATAAGTATTACATATACTGAAACATTTATAACAAAACTTCAATAATTAGACAACTACAACCAGTTTAGTTTATAAAATACTGACCTACAGCCCAATGTAATAACATCTGCTGTATATACTTATTCTAGCATGTGATCAGTCAAATAAAATAAATCACTATAAACGAAACATAAGGGACATTCTCGAAAGTGATTCGAGCTAATATGATCAAATAAAGTTTCTTCAATTATAAATTCTACAAGACATATCATTTACTTGAAATCCATAACTAATTTGACTATCCCCGCCGTGATGAACATTAGATCTTCTGTCCCTCACATTACCCCTCCCCTATTGCTTAAAACTGACGTGTTTCACAATAGTTTAATATGCTATTATCAATATATGTGAGTTCAATCACAGACTTTACCAGTATCATACATACTGGAACATCTATTAACAAAACTTAAAGTTAGAAAAAGGCGACTTTATCCACGATTTATCAACAAATAGTTTTATAAAAGCAAATATAAATGGAGACTTGTGTTAGATGTTCAAACATATTTGTCAGAAACTGATTGATATTCATGGGATGTAACATATCATAAAGGACTAAGCTAGACACATAATTATCTGACATTTGATATTTAGTCAAAACAGAGTAGAATTACATTAGTTTTTGTTAGTGAATTACCAACCTAAGATGAGCATAAGCTATATTTTCCGAATATTTGGAGACTAACCCTGTCTGAATTTTTGACTGATTTCTGTATGTTGGGTACAGTTTAATCTTACTGAGTAGTGAGCATATAATGTTTTTGTTGTAAAGTATGACGAACTCAGTGAAATACAAGAATTGTACACCAACTTTTTTCGGTTACAAACTATGTTAAAAATCTTAAATAATGAAGTGAAATGAACAAGTAAAAATAGGGAAATAATGTAGAAAAGTACAAATGTTGTGTGAAAACTAATTTAAACGAGACAATCCAGTATTTTATAAATTAAGGTGTTTGTAGTTTTCGTAAATAGTATATCTAATAATTGAAGTTTTGTTAATAAATGTTTCAGTAAGTGTGATATTTGTTAAGTCTGTAATTTTACTTACACATATGAATACTTACTGTAAAATTCTTATAGCCCACGTATAGTACCTTAGTAACACTATCCGCCTCACCCCGTTCTTTTTCAGGACAATGCAAGTTAAATAACTATAATTATAAAAAAAAATGCAATATGCGAATTATATGAATTACTAACACTAAGTCTTTGATTATTACTGAAGCAGAAACTATAAAGTTGATACCATGTTGAGACACGTTTATATTTGTTAATCTACATCACTCTCTGATGTAAACTATCTGAGCGCTCATTATAGATAACCTCATCATCCTAACCCCTCCTCTAGCAACATGCTCTCTGGTGCCACTTCGTTGAACTATGATGTCATCGTCTAGCCTCGTCTCTATTACCTGAGGCAGTCAATCAGCATGTGTGTCTGAACATCTGCCCTTAGTACTTGGATATGAGAGATCACAAATAACCAGAGTGTTATCTGACACTCTGAAAATTTGGTTATTAAAGACATTTAATTTCGGGTGTAAACTGAATAACTTACTTTTTATATACATATTTTTAGTTTTTAAAGTGTTGGGACTCAGCTCCAATTTCAGGTGCTGGAGAAGAGATCCAATGCTTTCTGGCAACACTATTGGTTTGGTTTGTTTTGAATTTCGCGCAAAGCTACACGAGAGTTATCTGCACTAGCCGTCCTTAATTTAGCAGTGAAAGAGTGGAGGAAAGGCACTTAGTCATCACCACCCACCGCCAACTCTTTGGCTACTCTTTTACCAACGAATAGTGGGATTCACTGTCACATTATAACGCCCCCACTGCTGAAAGGGCGAGCCTGTTTGGTGGAACGGGGATTCGAACCCACCACCCTCATATTGCGAGTCGAGCACCCTAACCACCTGTCCATTCCAGACCCCCGGCAATACTATACCCCTGCATAGCTTCAAGTCACCAGACGCAGTATGTATGAATTTATATGTGATTGAACTGTTTAAAGGCCACTGTGAAACCATCGTTTTCATACTATATATGAATTGTGGAAATTACATTGAGGAGTGCAATGATATAAAAGTCCTACGATGGAGCCTTTTTCAATTGAAACTACGTTGCTAAACTATTGTCAAGGTGCAGGATCGTCAAACAGAGCATGACCGGACATGGTGACATGAACTATAACGACGTGATGAGGTTCCAAAATAGTTTTAATTTAATGTATTCAACTCTGTACATTATAAAAAAAAATAATAGAAGGAAAAGGTGTGGCCTGTAAATGATAAATAGATATTTTAATACTGACAACTTTTTGGGGTCGGGGTCTTAAACTTTGATGAAACCAAAGATTTGATACCAAAACTGGTTATCAATCATACAAAGTTCGAAATGAGTTTACACACCTTTATTTACATTAATTTTTAACAAGATGTTCCGATAAATGTACACCCTGTAATGAGATTTGTTTGTTTGTTTTTTGAATTTCTCGCATAGCTACACAAGGGCTATCTGCACTACCCATCCCTAATTTAGCAGTGTAAGACTAGAGGGAAGGCAGCTAGTCATCACCACCCACCGCCAACTTTTTGGCTACTCTTTTACAAACGAATAGTGGGATTGACTGTCACATTATAACGTACCCACGGCTGAAAAGGCGAGCATGTTTGGTGGTTCGGGAATTAGAACCCGAGACCCTCAGATTGCTAGTCGAGCGCCCTAACCACCTGGCCACGCCGGGCCCTGTAATGAGATCAATTTAATTTCGAGCCTATTTGCACATCTACACATTTGAACCTAATTTTTTTTGTTTATATGTACTCTACACTAGGGTTATTTTTCAAAATATCCATCGTAAAGACCTGAAAAATGAAGCATAGAATCTCGTTTATAACACATAAAAATCATTTTTGTGAATATTATATATTGTCTTGAGAAATTACAAAGGTTTTTAGTAATGTATAAAAAAATATGGCAAGTTGCTCTAAACTTTTTAAACTTCATATGACGTAGTTTTGAATTTGTGGAAACGCCCGATCAAGAATTCGGACAATGGAAGAACAACCAGTGGACTGGTTCTATACGTATGCTACTTGACGGGGTAAGATTGCATTTCTTAAAAGATTCTGAGATTTCAATATATTGTATTTTTGTATAATTAATTACATTTTGGCTAATTGTATACTTATTAGATTTTCCTGCTTTTTCCTGTTAATTTTCTACCATTGTTTTTCTCACAATTATTTATTATTTTATACTGAAACTTAAAGCATGAACCGACATTACATACATGAGGATAAAACAGGGGGCCCCCAAAATTGCCTGAGCCGGACCTGATGGTTTAAGGTAAAATGCATTGCTTATCAGAGATTATAAGAAATATTGTTGGCATGAAATGAATCAATGAAACAAGCTTCAAATATCTTAAGTTAAAAAATAATTCATTGCTGAACCCCATCGCTCTTTCCAACTTTTTTCTGAACCCAGATCGATAAATATTTGTACGTGTATGAGTAAAATTTGTCAGTAAGAAAGTATGTCCAAGATATTTGTGTTCTATCCAGAAAGCCGAATTAGCACCCTTTATGACGGTTACTGGTCCTCGTACGAAGGCAGTAGACTTTACATTTCCAATCGGAACAGAAAAGATCACAATATTAGTGAAGATGCCAGCAGAACCTTCTAGAATTTTTTTATTTCATCGTCCGTTTAAATCAGAGGTACGTTTATTTATTAATGTGGGGCACATAAAATATTATTTTACCATTATGTTCGTACTTCCTTTACACTTAGCCTAGAAATAAAAAATGATAATTCAAAAATTTCCTTTTTAGATTTAATATGTCCAATATTTCCCGCTTGTTTAATCAGGAGATAAATTAATAAGCCAAGCGTTTTCATTCCATTTAAATTTGAAATGTATTTCTAAAAAAAATTCTTCTTGTCCAGTAAGCCTAAAAATAAAATAGAAGTCCAGACGTTTCCTTTATATTTAAACTAAAGATGTGCTCATAATAAGTCATATTCTTCCTTTATGGATATATATTTACATGAATAATAATTCTTAGGCAAAAAGCGAACTCAAGGGAGAAAAATAAGCAATTGTTTTTCATGAATCTCTGAGTTTCATAACTTACAACCCATCTTTTGTGAATATAAATAACTAAATTCCTTATCAAGATATTTTTACTTATCGAGTGTTTTTAAGATATATTTGCTTGCACAAGAATGATTATTTAGAACGTTTTAAATAAGGAACATAAGATACTAGTGGAATAACTTTACATTTTGTATTTTGTTGGTATTAAATAATATTAGTTTTAGTAAGGACAGGTTTACAGAATTGTTGAGACGTGAGAATTTTGACTGACAATAGCCAATACACATTTGAAATCACTATCATTAAATAATATCTTTCTTTTCAGGTATGGATATTTGTTATTGCAGCCATGTTTGTAATGGGTGTTTTATTGTATCTAATTAACTTCTCAAGTCCGTTCTACAGATACTATGAACGCAAAAAAGGAAACCATAATTATTTCTTCAGAATTAGAAACTGCTTGTGGACGACATATGGCTCTGCAGTTCAGCAAGGTTAGAACGTGATTCTAACTAAAGCTATTTTTAAGCTTCGTATGAAAACTCAACATTTCAAATTAACAGATAAGATGTTTCAGTTCCGTTTAAACTAAAGATGTGTTTATTGAACAAACAATTCTTGAACAATTCTTGCTTGTCGACTCCTGGTATATATATAAACCTGTTTATGTCGCCAGAATTATTACATTTGCTCTTTTATTTATTCATACTGAAACTTAGCATTAGATTTTTGTAACGTTTTAATATTTTAGTTTATTTGTACCATAAATTGCTAAATATATGGTTTAACTTATATTTTTTCAATAAAAGGTGTTTCAATTATTTTTTATTCATTATTTCAATTTTCAAAAGAAGCTATTCATCTCTTCATTTTCTGTGACATGCTATTTCTCTTTAACTTACTGTCATCTTTACATGGATACAAACTAACTGTTCTTATATAATAATTCTTTGTATTCTTTTAACATTCTATAATATTAATTGATAAAAAAAATATTTAAGGTTGATTGTTTGACTTTAACTGAAAATTGCAAACAAACTATTCATTATTTTAATACGTTGTTGTTAGCTGTATTCGTAGATGAAATCCAGTCGGCGATCTTTCTTTACAGATTCTTCTATAACAGTGAAAATGACAAAACAAAATCACAAAATCAAGCGAAGCAAAGCATGCTTCCTGTACGTTGACGTTGAACTTCTGCGCATGCACTAGTTGTCTTGCTATTTGAACGCAGCATGAATACCCGGTTTTACAAACAGGTGACGGCGACGTTACTCCAGAAAACAGAATACTGCTGGAAGTGCAGAATTATGCATGCAGAATTCGCATAGCATGACACCATTGAAACTGGACATGCAGAGCTCTCGCAGCATGAGATGAGAATACTGCCGCAGCGCAAATCAACAAACAGTAAAATAATAATAGTTAATATAAAAGACACATTTCATTTTAGTTTTATCATTGGTCATGCAGTGCATTACTTACATACCCTAACTGCACACCACTGAATCAGATCATATATCAAGACCAACTTTAAACAATAGTTTCGGACATTAATAACAGTTGCAGAATATTAACAGTAGAGACTATTTCTTCTGGTAACTTTATTTCGAGGTGTTTTTCATTTTTAATAACATAATATAATGTGTTATAAAACATAGTGTTCAATATTTTTCTTTTTCAATACTAGGTAGCGCTTTTCTTCCTGAAGCAATTTCTGCTCGTATTATCTTCATGACTTGGTCGCTGTCTGTGTTGGTAATTTTGGCTACGTACAGTGGGAACTTGATAGCCATTTTGACCTTTCCAGAAGCTCGATGGTTAGTCAGAAATATTCATGATTTGAGCAAAGAAAAGCACATATCCATTATAATGCAACCGGGAACAGCTTTCATTGAAGAAATACTGGTAACTTTATGCACATTATTCATTATTTCTACTTTTCATTTTGAAATTTGAATTGTTTTTACTCTGATTGTAACTGTTGTGATTTAATGAATCAAGAGTACCAATAAATGAAATTGTATCCTTCATCCATCCCACCAACACTCGGTGCTTTATTAAAACGTTTAAGTGAATAACAACTCTCTGAAGTAATGAAAGCAGGGACACCATTTCAATGAATAACTGCTAACAGTGTGTGGGAACAAATTAGCAGCTAGGATAAAATCTAGGAACTTTTTATTACTGTTTGAAATATTGATGTAATTTGATTCGTTTATGTATATTTGTTCGTTGTTAAATGAAACCATTATTTTTGACAGGTAATAATAGAGCCATAACGTAAATATTCTGTATATAATACTTTTCAGAGAATTTTGAATGATATGAGTAAAGTTATTATTTAGCAAATATGTAATATGGTAAATACAATCATGATATAAATAAACTTTAATCTATTATATTAATGGAAAAAAAAAAACGATTATTCATTTAGTATAGAAACTCATGGAAATATCCAGTAAATCAATCGTTATTTTTGGTTTTTGTTGATAATTGGACTTACTAGAACATTATCAAAAGTAGATACTGTTATGACAGCAGAAGTCACGTGAATCTAGTAACAAGTCATGATATTCTAGAAGGATCATGTCTGTTCGTGGCAACTCTGGTCTTTTCTACGCTCC
>NW_013666553.1:263911-266755 GCF_000517525.1 Limulus polyphemus | reverse complement strand
CTCCCTCTATTCTTGTATGTAAGTGCGCCAGATAAAGCGAAATTAATTAATCAGAATAGAATTGCAGACAGACAGAGACGGACGATTGAGTCAAGCGCGGTAAAGACCGTAAGAAAAGTGCGTGAATCGTTGTGAATTATAGCGTGTGTTAAAGTTAAAGTGACTGTGGAAATTAAGTGTATTATAAAGTTGTATTGAGAAAGAATAAACTAGTTTTATTTAAGAAAGGACTTGTATCGCTAAAGTATAAAGAAATTATACGGGAATTTAACAAACGAACAATACTAATAGTGAACTACAGTAATGAAATAGGAATAGTAATAATAGTTATTCGCAAGATATTCCATGTTGTCGTGCCACAAAGTGTTTGTAAAGGCTATATTATTAACGTAATTTTTAATCCTAAATTTAAAAAAAGAGAAGCATTAAAACATCTTTTTTGTATTTAAAGTAAAAACTTTACATCTTTGGCCATTTACCTTTGTAGTGATGTCTTACCCTGGTTACAAATGACGTATGATTTAGTAGGTCTAGTTTGTAGAATCATGAAGAATAAATTGAGACCTTTTTACGTGTTTTAAGATGTTAATAGTACTTTTGACATATAATCTAATTTTATATCAGAGTCTCCAGTGCATTTATAAATGTTGGCATTATTTTATATTTATATGTAAGGAATACAGTCGGAAAAATGGTCTGAAGTTTCAGGAAGATAAAAGAATAGTATTTTCTAATTGGAACAAAAAAATTATGGACGACGTGGCAGAGGGTAGTGCAGTGTTTCTTGGAGATCAGTTCATCATTTCTAATCATATCGTAAAAGAAAACCAACAAACGGGTGTTTGCCGAAATACTATCATCCCTCAGCCTGTCATTGAGTCAATCATGAGCGTGGCCGTGAGGAAGGGAAATGCTCACAAACCAGTATTGAACAAATAGTAAGATATTATTTTCCCTTAAATATATATAATATAATGTCCTTCTAAGTAATAAAAAATGAGTCTTACTGCTTTCAACATTCTTGAAATATTATTTTATTATCCAGCGTTTTGGTCATAGGTAAAATTCAGGCATTAGATGTTTAACAGACTGTTAAAAACACCTAGTACTTATGTGAACCTTGTCCGGATTGCTGCACACACACACAAAGCTTAAAATATTGTTGAAGACTTAAACAGATTATTTTAGATATTTTCAGAGAAATGATTTACGTTCTTAAGAACGCTTTAGTAAAAGTTGCGAATGGTTTACAAGTTAAAACAAACTTTAGATGACGTATTTGGCAACCTTTTACCATTATCAAAAACTAAGCAAATAAATACAATATTTGTAACAGTTTTAGGGAAGGGTAATTTTCCTCTGGACCTAAGTTTGATAACAAAATATTTGTAACTAGTGGAAAACTCGTACTTCGTGTACGAAACATTTTGTTGTATTTTGTACTCAAATGCACATTTAAAAAAAAAACAGTAAGGTAGTGCTGTGTATCTAAAGCAATTAAAACAGTTGAGTGACCTACCTAGACTACTCGCGTATCAGGTTAGGTACCTAGAATTCTGAACGAATCTGATGGCCGTGCGGGGCGTCCAAATGACTGCGAGGTTAAACTTAAATGGGTTAAACCTGTACCACAACACGTAAATCCCTCCAAACACCTATAGTACAAAAGACAGTTTGAACCGAATGGTCTGATCGACTTATCTAGTAAGACACCAAATCTAGCGGCGCTTTCAAAACCTGGGTATTGAGGACAAGTATTAAAACTCAACAGGGTGACGGTATCGATACTCTAAGCGTCAAAAACAAATGAAGAAATTCACACACACACACAGTACCTTAACACATAAACACTGTTATCTGAGATGGAGCTCTAATTGATGACAGATTCATTCCCAAATATCTTTCCGTTTTGCAATGTACAGTAATACCTGCACCCATTTGTCCAGATTTTAATCAAGTTTAAAAAACTTCCCACTCACGTGCACACCTTACTCTTTTAATTACACAGATAGTTTCATGGGGTGCATTTTATTATGTTCTTCAGTTTGATAATATGATTTATATCACACATGAATAGACAATAGCAAAGAAGTTTATAATTTAATTTTTAATTTTATTTTGCAGAATGAAATATATTAACCGTGCTGTGAAACAGCACTAATACATTATATCCGCGGCATAGCGGCTCAGAATGGCTCTGGGTTTTTATCAAGTACAGACGTTTATCTCATACATTGCCCCATCAACTCTTGGCCGATTTGAGATGTAATTAAAGTTTACCACTATTAAGGTCAAACCCTTTAGATTGATGTATTTGGCCACGCCCAAGGTCTCAAGATTAATTTACTCTAATCCCGCCTAAAATAATTTCAATATGAGGGTAGGATGGTAGAGGTCTTGATGAGTAATAAAATAGAATTGGGTATATGGTGATATGGATAATTTGTTATTTGGAACTTTCAGTTTGAACAGCACCTTCTGCGATACTTAGGTTTGTTGAGCAGATTAAAGATTCCAGGTTCGGGCAGACTCGCCCCCCCCCATATAGAACCCCCCCCCCCCCATATCAGAGAGGAGCAAACGAGTGGAAAAGTGGGATTCACTGATACTTTCACAACACCCTAACAACTAAAAGTGCGAAGCGTGTTCAGTAGCTTTTCGCGCGCTCGAGCCCAGTAACTTCCAGTCCTAATGTGAATCACATATACTTTCGAAATCATAACAAATCTTAAAATCTTTTAAGTCTAAATCATTACTAATTTGGTAAAGTGATATTTATAAATTTGTTTTTATATTTGTAATCTTTATTATTATTAAAGAAACACCTTGTGGAGTTTCCAAGAT
>NW_013666553.1:263161-263663 GCF_000517525.1 Limulus polyphemus | reverse complement strand
CCAGTAACTTCCAGTCCTAATGTGAATCACATATACTTTCGAAATCATAACAAATCTTAAAATCTTTTAAGTCTAAATCATTACTAATTTGGTAAAGTGATATTTATAAATTTGTTTTTATATTTGTAATCTTTATTATTATTAAAGAAACACCTTGTGGAGTTTCCAAGATTTTTTTGGTGAAATCACATACCAGCTTTTGGCCAGCGTTATGTGATTTTGGTGCTCTTTTCTTCTTAATATTATTATTCACTATCAGTTTATGCATTATAATCACACATAACGGAGTCAGCATTTATTTTGTTTACTCGGCTTGAACTAAGTAAGATGGCAAAGTCACAAATAGGAAAAGTTTAGATAACAGCCAGTAGTTGTGAAGTCCAAATTACAGGAAAATTTATATTCGTCAAGAACTGAAATCATACCACTTCACTATATAAACAAGTGAAAGAATGGAATCTGTGCGGATCCTTTTGTAAAAGTATTGTTACGTCTCCGTTTA
>NW_013666553.1:252825-262234 GCF_000517525.1 Limulus polyphemus | reverse complement strand
AAGGATAATGAGATATTTGGGTTATTCTATACCACAGAGGGAAGCTAAGGATAATGAGATATTTGAGTTATTCTATACCACAGAGGGAAGCTAAGGATAATGAGATATTTGAGTTATTCTATACCACAGAGGGAAGCTAAGTTATGCCGATTATTTGTAACCGTTGGAAGTAATAATATATCATAAATATATCATCTAAGAAGATTCAATATGAGGGCGATAAATGACAAAAACGGAAAGCTGATGACAGAAGCAGAGGACATCAGTAAGCGATGGACAGAATATTCAAAAGAGCTATTTACAAGAACAGAAAACTATGATCAACATGTGCTGCAAGAATTACGAGAAAGAACTGGAGAATATATGCATGAGGGCAACGATGACATGCTAGAGGAAGAAGTTGATCCTTGCACTGAAGAATAACAAGTCATCTGGCTAAGATGAGATCCTTGCAGAATTAATCAAAGCTGGAGGTCCCAAGGTAATGAAGGAAATTCATGCACTGTGCAATCGAATATGGAAGGAAGGAAGATGGCCAACAGACTGGGCCAGATCTGTATTGGTGATGATACCAAAGAAGGGCTGCCTGAGGGATTGTTCAAACTACAGATCTATATCCCTGATACCTCACATGTGCAAGATCATGTTGAACGTACTTCTTGGGAGATTACGATCTGTCTTAGAGGAACAGTTGAGTGAAGAGCAGGGCGGCTTCAGAAAAGACAGAAGCACCATACAACAAATTCTGACCCTAAGACTACTTGCAGAAGAGGTGACGGAAAGGCAGGGGAATCTATACAACTGCTTTGTGGATTTCCAGAAGGCGTTCGACTCAATGTGGCATGAGGGATTGTGGGCGACGCTTGAAAACATGATGGTACCTGACAGGCTGGTCCGAACAGTGAAATGTCTTTACGAGAGTTCTGAAGTAGCTGTTCAGTCAGGCAGAAAAATCGGTGAGTGCAGACAAGGAGACCCACTGTCGCCGTTGCTCTTTACTGCACTCCTTGAGAAAGTGATGGAAAAAATGGAATGTTCGGAACGTAGTGGCATAAAGATACAAGGGCAAGTTGTCAAAGATCTAAGATTTGCAGATTACATTGACCTCATCGCAAAAGATGAAAGCGATCTACAATATCAACTGGACAGTGTCTGTCATGAAAGCAAACGGTATGGTCTAAAAGTTAATAGAACAAAGACAAAAGTCATGGCCATGGGCAGAGAAAGAACTGTCACTGATATCAAGACTGATGGAGAAAGCTTAGAAAATGTGGACCAATTTGTGTACCTTGGTAGTCTTATCACATACGACAATGACTGCACCAAAGAAATACAAAGAAGAATTGGAATTGCAACAGGCATGTTTGAAAACCTGAAGAATGTTTGGAAGAGCAGGAATATTACAATGGCCACCAAGCTCTAACTGTTAGACACCTGTGTCTTTTCAAGCCTGCTATATGCATGTGAAAGCTGGACTCTAAAGAAACGAGACATGCAAAGGCTAAACAGCTTTGAGATGAAGTGCTATAGAAAAATCTTGGGAATACGTTGGAATGAGTATGTGACAAATGTCAGAATCAGAGAAATGACTAAGAGACAAAAAGAGGTGACGGAGAAAGTGAAGGAAAGGAAACTTGGCTTATTCGGACATATCTGCAGGATGAAAGAAAGCAGATTAATGAAAACAGTTCTGCTAGGTACGGTCGAAGGATCAAGAAGAGGTCGTCCCAGGCGTTAGTGGCTTGATGATGTCAAGGATTGGTGTAACTCAGACATCATAACAGCTGTTAGGGCAGCTGAAAACAGACATGGTTTTTGGGCTAGGAAGTAATGCCAGAGATCAGCCATCGGCTCAACGGTCCGCAAGGACTATGAGAAATGAAAGAAGAAAAGAAAGAACTTTTATGTTCGTTAATGCGGTATTTCAAATTACGTTTAATTTGGCCAATATATTTTTTGTTATATTCACATCTAATTTGATATATACCTTTTTTTTTGTAGAATATCTTTTTTATACTTAGTGCTAGGGAGTGTTGTTTAAATTTTGTTAAACGCTTTGAAAATAGGGAAAAACTTGTTTTCTAAATATGTTGACAACTTGACTAGTTATACCGTTTATATATGTTAATATCACTACACTATTTCTTTTCTTATCACAAATACTGTTTAATCTAGTGCATTGCTTAGTTAAATTTGAATTGTATATTATTATTTGTTTGTATTAAACGTTTAATTATATCAACATACACTCTGGTTAAATTAATAACGTCAACAATTTCAACCAGGGAAATGGAAGGTTGAACTAATCTATCATGAAAACAATTACTAGCATCTTCTACCGGGACTTTAGTAAACAAAGAAACTATATCAAATGATACCAATTTGTCAAAAGGATTAAGATTAATTTTCGTAATTTTTCAAAAAAATTCAACAGAATTTCTAAAAGTATATTTATTCTTATTACTCAAATACGAAAATCTTTTAGCAATGTACTGAAATAAGGTACTGTTACGACAGCGGAGGTCGCGTGACTCTAGTAAACGTCATATTCTCGAAATTTGGGGAATGCTCGAGAGTTTACTAGATTTCGGTATTCTTGTACATATAAGATGGTCAAGATGTGACGGCAACAATGTGTAATTGAACTTCAGACAGAGAGAGACTGACGATTGAATCGAGCACGTGAGTCGTTCGTTGTGAATTATAGCGTTTGTTATAGCGTGACTCTGGAAATTAAGTGTATTGCAAAGTTGTATTCAGAAAGAATAAACCAGTTCTATTTAAGAAAGGACTTGTATCGGTAAAGTTTCTTCGGAAATAATTTTTACGGAAAATTAGTTAACGATACTAGATACAATAAGTCTGAAGTTATTACTTAATTTATGAATCTTAGATTATGCGTAAAAACGAGGTGTGGATCTTTGCGCTTGGCAACAAACGATGCTTTCAATTGGTTTGCTGATTAGTGAAGTTCACACAGCAGGTGGTTTGCCTCGAACTCTATTGTTACAAATGTCAGTTCGTAAGGAAGATAAGAGAAAGCTGATCGAAAGTTCTTTTATGTGTAGCGCCATCTGAAATATTTTATTTAAACTATAAGACAATAGAAATATGTAATTACAAAATATAAAATATTGGGCAATGTAATTTTCAGAAAAAAAAAATTCTAAACATTAGATTTTCCAACTATCGCTGTATTTACCGAATATTTGAAATATCTGAGAAATGAAGATATCAATTTTCTAAAACGTTTTAAAATTTCCATTTAACCCAAAATATGTGTTAATTGATTGTTTACATCGTAACTTGTTAAGCACATATTTATTTCAGCTTTAATAATAAAAACACGAGAATTTCAAATGATGAACAGTTAGAGCTTCATATTATATAATATTAAATACCTTGGAAATGTTGAGGTATCATTAAATTTTATTATTATTATTGTGATTTATATTCCTAAAGTTTGTTGTAGTTTTCACTGAGAGGTCCATTAAATATTGCCAACAAATAATACTTTTTAGAGGTATTAACTTTTAGATAAACTTCAAAAAAGTACACTAAAGGCAGTTGTTTACTACTGCCTGTAAAGTGCTCTCAAAAAAACGAATTTTACATGCCTGGATATTTTAACTATCTTCTGTACCATTACTGCACTATCAACATTACTTTTCGATGACAGATAAGTTGTTTTCACATTCCTCCCAACAGTTATGGTAAATACAATTAAAATTTAAAAATGCTTCCGAACAGATGATTGTCTAAACAAACAATTTTCACTAGGATTGTTGTTATCTTTGACAGAGTAATTTTTACGCTCAGTTAATTCATTCTGTTACTAACAGGTTGCATTACTTACAATAATTCGATTGTATTTTATAGTTGCTCAAAGTAGAAAATGGGTAAGCAGTTACAACTAAGGTGTAAAACATAACCCCAGTAAAGTGTTTAATATCAACATTTTTTTTTGACAAATATTTAAATCATGATGGTAATTTTATCTACTTTGACCATTATAAATAAAATCAACAGAGTGCTGTAAACAGTTATTGAAAAGACACTCAATTATTAATACATCTGCAAGATCTAGTGCAAATCAGAAAATATAAGCAATTTTAAAATATACATTTTGAGATCAATTTTGGAAAGATGTGACCGAGTTACAGAAAAGGCGTTTTATTTCTTTTGTGGTATTTAGACATACGATAAGTAAAATTCTTTATAAAAAAATTAGCCTTTCATAGTTTGTTTGTTATGACGCAAAGTTACACAATATCCTGTTGGAGCTGTACCCACCACAACTATCGAAACATGATTTTTGAACATTATAAGCCCTCAAACTTATAATGGTTTTTTGTTTGTTTGTCTTGTTGTTTGTGTTTGAGCGCAAAAGTACGCTTTTTCTCGCCAGGGTTTTAGCGTATTGTTGGGTATCTGCTTGTTTGTTAATTTCCCGTAGAAATTATTTCCGAGAAACTTTAGCGATACAAGTCCTTTCTTAATTAAAACTAGTTTATTCTTTTTCTTTACAACTTTGCAATACACAGAATTTCCACAGTCACTTTAACTTAACTACTTTTATAAACACACGCTATAATTCACAGCGATTCACACTCTTTTACTTACAGTGCCTACTGTTCGCTTGACTCAATTATCAATTATTTCTCTTCAATCTATCTCCGGCTTATATACTTAAAAAGAGGGAGTCTAGTAAAGGCTGGGACATTCGTGAGGTTGCCCGATAAGTCACGATCCTTCTAGAAACTCCAGCGCGCATACTCCCAGCGTCGCGTGACTTCCGCTGTCCCAACAGTATAAACCTTCAAGCTCATTATTGAACCACAGGGGAAGCATCTTTTTTTAGTCAATCAAAGGAAATCAAACTTCTTGCGCTCAGTTTTGACGCAATCATAATTGAATTTTAACGTGGCTGGCCTTTTGAAAGCAGATATAACTGGTGGGTCAGACCAGTGAAAGGGTGCCGTCTATATTATGTTTAATCAGTATTAATATTGACCACAAATGAGGTTGGGACATTCTAGCTTCTTAGGATAAGATGGTTATCACACCATAATAAAACCGATTTCTTCAGAAAAATGTTTTGGATCATATAACCCACTACGATGTATGTAAAAAAAGCCTATTGGTTTAAGTTCGAATTCACAACTACCATTAACTATTATTATTCTGATTAAACCGATTTGTGTGTACACAACAATTAATAATCTCTATCTTAATTTTTCTGAAATTTTATTAGTATATGAACAAAAGTGAACATACTACTAAGTAAAAGTAATTTTTTTTAAAAGTTGGTTCCTCGTCATCAATTTTAAATACTACATAGTGGGGTTAAAATAAAAAGTTTTAACACTATTCCCTTATAGATCTTAGCATCGATGTAAAAAACGAGAATCTTTAATGTTCCTTGCGTGTGATAATTTAAACTCTTTTGGAAAGTATACTTTCCCTAATTAGAAGTAAAATTTTGAATCAGTTACTTTTACTAAGGAGAATGAATGTCGTATTTATTTATTTGTTTGGGAATTTATTTGAAATGATAGACTAGAGAGGAGGCAGCTAATTAAGAGCACCCACCGCTAACTCTTGTCCGACCAAACAGTGGGATATGACCATTACTCCGCTGCTTCAATGTGTGAAGTATATTTTGCAGCAATTAGCTGTGAACCATAAACCTCCAAATCTACTGTTCGAGCCTGCTAACCACTAGGCCACGCCTGGTCCATGGCGTATTAATTACCATTTTTCCACTAGATCTGATATGAACTAAGTAGTTAAAAAATGCTTCCAATTCCATCAGATACCCGATGCCTCTGCTTGAGGGCTTATAATGCTAAAATTCATGTTTCAATACACGCGATAGGCACAGCACAGATAGCCCACTGTATAGCGTTACACTTAACAGCAAACAAACGACAAACAAAGAGTAAGTTTTTTTGTTTTTTTTGCATTAAGAATAACATAAGCGTTTACAGTTAGGTGAGTTAAGAATATTATATATCATTGAAGTATACAAGCATTATTGCTATAACCCATTCTTAATCTAGAAAACGAATGTATTTAGGCATTTTTTCAATACTTAATACAAGTTTTAAGTGCTGAGTTAGACGTTCGATGTGAACATATTATACTTATACCCAACTGTGAACAACGTTTAATTCTGATCTAATCCACTCAAAGTCAGAATTATTCCAGTGTGTCTGCTCTTTCACGACATCTGACATTCTGGACAAATGCAGAAACAGACAGAGAGGAAACTGTGCATTACCTTTATTAAATAATGAAAATAGTTACCTGACGTGGATAATATGACATTTTGGGAAGCCCTGGCAGAACTTGAATACAGTTCCGAGTAAAGCTAGAATTCTATTCGGAATTGCCCTTGGTGTGGTAATCAGAGCAGTTGCCGGAAGTTGTATCCTGTAAACAAAGAATCCGACCACAGCCAGGAAAGCTACAAACATTACTGTTGTATCCTGGGGATACAACAGTAATTTTTGTAGCTTTCCTGGTTGTGGTCGGATTCATTGTTTACGGGATACAACAGTAATGTTTGTAGCTTTCCTGGTTGTGGTCGGATTCATTGTTTATGTTTGTAGCTTTCCTGGTTGTGGTCGGATTCATTGTTTACAGGATACAACAGTAATGTTTGTAGCTTTCCTGGTTGTGGTCGGATTCATTGTTTACTTACTGTTGTATCTTGTAAACAATGAATCCGACTACAGCCAAGAAAGCTACAAACATTACTGTTGTATCCTGTAAACAATGAGTCCGACCACAACCAGGAAAGCTACAAACATTACTGTTGTATCCTGTAAACAATGAGTCCGACCACAGCCAGGAAAGCTACAAATATTACTGTTGTATCCTGTAAACAATGAGTCCGACCACAACCTGGAAAGTTACAAACATTACTAGTTACTTATATATTTGTAAAAAAAAATATATATATTTCAAAATGAAACAACTATGTCAATTTATTTTCTTTTTTGTCGAGTTTGACTTATCTGTACTCTACATACATTTTCTAATAACCTACTATTTTTATTGTGCCTAATTTACCTACCAATTGGACGAGTATATTTTGCATTATCACGCTACACTTGTCAATGCAACGTAATTCTTTGAGCTTTTCGAGACTCGTTTTTACCAAATTTGTCTATTCCTATGTGTCGAAGAAAAACGTTCATAATTACAAAAAAAAAGAGACATAGTGATTATTCGAAATCTACTATATGTTGATTTTACATGTGAACACAGGGTAGATAAAAGTCAACCCTAATAGTATAGCTCTTCGCGGGATGGAAAATTTCTCGTACCTTAATCAAAGAATATCGTCATATCATATCAGCTGATTTTATCCCAAGGTTATGTTCTGGATAATGTGAGAAATAGCTGGAAAAAACATACGTTATTGTGGAGTACGTCTTTCAGTTTACGAGATAACACCAAGTGTTCTCTATCTTGTGTTATCCCTTATGGCGACAGCAGCAGAAAATCCTTAAAAATTATAAAATGGACAGTTATGAGAAATTACTTGTTTTTTATGTCACAAAATATGGAATAAATCTTGTCTAATAAAGCTTGCAAACTTAAAGAAACATCTTGGATAAGACGAATATCTGTTCTCTATTTCTCTTTTCAACTTTCTGGTTTATAATAGAATTTATACACAATAATTTAGAGTCATAATACATTGTTTATTTCGATTTTCCACACCTTATAACACTGCAATGACGAATAAGGATTTGTATAATTTTCTTTTTTTCATTTATCAGTCATGCATTTTGGCACGACGTAGAAATTTACTAGCCCTTGAACCTTGAACGATCATGACGCTTATGTCAAATGTACGAATTCACATCCTTGTCACGGTAAGTAACACCTGGATAAAGATAATTTGTTAACATGAACAGAAATGTGTTACAAAACTGTTTTCAATATTCTATGTCTTCGTGTAATACACACTGTTTCTCAAAATACTTTTTGAGAGTAATTGCATTTTATAGGTCAAAATAGGTTGTCTTTTAAAAATCGTTGTCAAAATCAAACTGGAAATTCTATTAGTAACACTTGAGTCCATATATATAAATGTATTCATGAGTCGACACACACTATGTTCGAATGTTAAATGTATCATTCATAACAGGAATATCGAGATTTTATACCACTCTCTAGTCTAGCATGAAGGGAACAGCAGAAATTTGTTATAACAGTCTGTTATTGAATCGTCTACCTAGATAAAACGTAATGGAGGAAACTGCGCGCAAACCAAAGTATTAAACGTAATTTATCAATCTACATCTTCCAGACATAAAAAATCAAATACATATTTATGATGAAAACAATATATTTCAAAGTTAGTGGTAACAATAAAGACGAAGTGGCAAAAACAAACAGAAAATCAAATATATAATCGAAAGTCAACAGAACTTAAGAAATATATTTAGTATGTTTGATACTTTTAACTTCCTCATTGCAATTTAGCCTTATAAATTTCATGAATCACAGTAGCGGTTCATAATAGGGAGCGCCCATTTGTTCTTCTTTATTATTATTTAATATTTTCCCCCAGCCTACAGCAAATATGGCTGTGAATATTGTAATAAAACCTGGTACTACTAAATGCATCATTGCGCATTGTGTAGCGTAGTTCTTAAGTTTATTTGACTACCTAGCGAATAACAGCGGATGTATAGCTGTTGATACCCAATCGTTTTAATGTAGTCTGTGGTTTATATGAAGCCTCATAATCTATTGTACATGCATAAGTATATAGCTGTGCAGGCAGTGGATGTTTAATGTTTATATGGCAGGCATGATACGTGCACCATGGCGATTATTAACTTATTGTTACAACTGTATCAGTGTTGTAAGTCTCGAGCTCGAAATCGGTCTCGAGACCACCCTTCGGAAGGTCTCGGTCTTGGAGCATTTGGGTCTCGATGTTTTACAGGTCTCGAAAATGAGACCGACTAAATTTAAAAGTTTTACCAGTATTTCACCTACCCAGGATTATTAAGCGCTAAATATCGATTACGCAGCAGTCCATACGAGGCACGGTGTAACATCACAGATGTTTTACCAGTATAACTCCTTGGTAGTTGGTACTACAACATTGTAATAATGTTTATAGTGCATCTTTTACCAGCAGTGGCGTAGCAAAGGTTCTCAGCACCCTGGGGCAAAGACACTTTTGGCGCCCCCACCTCTGAAATGTTTTGATTATTTGTTTTGTGACTCATTATCCACTTAATGACAATAACATAAAGAATTAATTACCGCCTTACACAGGCCTAAAATAAGGTCACAATATAACATCTCACGATATCACAACTGTAAAACTGGAACAAATGAAGTATAGCCTATTAGGTGTACTTACATAATTTGTAAA
>NW_013666553.1:247927-251825 GCF_000517525.1 Limulus polyphemus | reverse complement strand
CCGGTTCGTGGAGGTCATTAAATTCTAAGAACAGGTTCGCACGAACCGGCTGGATCCCACCACTGCCTACAACTGACCATCCCCACTCTTGTGGTAACATTTTGTCATTTGAGTCGATCCATGTTTGTACTTGAAAATATACCCTCATGCTGTGGTATTGTGCGGATGTAGGAAGAAGTGTATGTACATGTACGTGTGTTTTGCTTGAAACAACTTTCGTGCAAAATGTCTGAAGCGCAATAAATCCAATTCCTCAATTGGAACTCCGCCATACAGACGTATAAGTGCTTGTTCTCCGGCTTTTTGTATTTCGTCTCTTGTTTTACCCTTCTCCACTCTCCAGTGGCGTAGCAAGGGTTCTCAGCACCCGGGGACAAAGACACTTTTGGCGCCCCCACCTTTGAAATGTTTTGAATATTTGTTTTTTGACTCAATACCCACTTAATGACAAGAACATAAAGAATTAATTACCGCCTTACACAGGCCTAAAATAAAGTCACAAGATAACATCTCACGATATCACAACTCTAAACCTGGAACTAATGAAGTATAGTCTACTAGGTGTACTTGTATAATTTGTAAACCATTTTGATATTTTTGTCATCCAGTATTGTTCAAAGACACATAGCTAGAGTAATCTTTCAAGCATGCAGAATAAATTTCTATTATATTCCTAGTTTTGAAACTTATGTTTCATATGAGGAGCCAGTCACTTGTGGTGTTCATGGATTATAAAACAGATTGATAAAATACTACTTAACTTTACAAATAACAATTTTTATTAGTTTACAAAACTGTACATATACTTAACTAGATCTTGTACAGGTAGCATTCTGGTATTCATGGTTACATTATATGAACCTTTCGTGCTTTTGCTGCTGCAAATGCATCAATTAAACTATCAAAATTTAAGGTATTAAGTACGTCTTTTTCAATACGTAATATTGCCAAGTTACTAAGTCGTTCTTGAGTCATTGAGGTTCTCAAATATGTAAGAATTAATTTCAGCTTGCTGAAGAACATTTCACCACTAGCAATAGAAACCCCAATTGTTAACAAAATCTGCTATGCAATTCTTAAATTTGGGAAAACATCTTCACCATAATCGGTTGCAACCATTGGTTCAGGAAAATCGGTCTGTGTTCTTTTACTTATCAATATTCAACAGTCTTTAATTTTTCTGTACAATTCTGGTCCATCAATATCACCTGGATAGCTCTTTGCTAAGTCAGAACATTTTTCTTGCAATTTTCCGTCTTCGAAATCTCCAAAAACAATATTTTACACATCTAGTATAAACCAAATTGTGAATCTAAATCTAGTAAGCGAGAAAATTTTCCTGTTATTTCTGTAATCAAGCGATCAATAACGTCCTTCATGATGCAATAAATTTCCTGTTTAGCAGTCAATCCAGCATCAGCTGCATTTTCACCAGGCATTCGTTTACGATGTATTTTTCTTCTTTCAATGGTCAATCTCCAAGTTTCACATTGATTCTTGCCCACTTTAAGTGCTTCTTGACAGGACTTTTCACGTGATTCTATCAGTTCTCTTTCAAAGAATGAAGATCAGCATCTGCTTCTCTAAAATTCATTTTTGGGTCCTGAAGACGTTTCTGCACTCGATTTATAGATGATAAAAGATTTCTCCAAAATGCAAAAATACAAGAAAATCAAATGTAAGCATGCACTGCAGAATATTATGAGCACCACATTTTGTTTCAGCCGTGTTGCCATTCTCACGTAATTGCTCTAAGAGTCCTAGCAATTCATCCAGTTTTCATGTACAACTTTTACTGCCTTTTCTCTTGCACTCCACCGTGTTTCTGATTCACGCTTGACAGAGATCTTAAGCTACTGCTACAGTTCGTCCCATCGAGTTGTTGAATGAGCAAAGAAATTATAAATGGCTTCAATTATACCAAAAGGTAATAACTGTTGTTTCCTGACTTGCAGCATGAAGACATGCTAAGCTCAAACTATGGTTGTCACAGTTTATAAACACTGCTTTTGGATTTTTGTTCTTTGTTGAACGTCTGACAGATGACCTGACATGACAGCAGCATTATCATAACATTGGGAACAACAATCACTCAATAAAATTCCATCTGCTTCTAATTTTGTGCTTATTGTTTTCTCAATATTGGCAGCGTCTTTTTCCTTTATATGTATAAAGTCAATAGATGACTCTTTGACTTCTACTTTTCTTGTCTTAAAGTCAATGTCAAGAAACCGAATCACTTGGGCCAACTGCTCACGATGGGCTAAATCAGGTGTGGAATCAAGCAGAATACCATAGTATTTGTTTCTACGAATTGCTGACAAACAACAATTTCGCACATGTGAAGCCATGAGATTTATAAACTCATTTTGGATTTCAGGAGAAAGATAAGATATTGACGTTTGCTTGTTTTTAACACGCTCTAAATGCTCTCTCATTACTGGATCATACTTTGCTAATAACTGCAAAAATTACAGGAAATTTCCAGGGTTTTCGTTTGAGGTTATGTCCTCAGTATGACTACGAAATGCAAGATTCTGAGAAGCTAAATGTTGTGTACAATCCAGCAACCATCGCAGTACATCTCGCCATTTATTTTTTTCGTGCTGAATTTGCCTTTGCAGCTCTTCATCAATGCCACTTTGAAGACGAATTCGGCACTCAGTTTCTTTCCAAGCATCAAATGACTTACGATGACTCTCACTATTTTAATGGGAATTTAACTTTTAAATTTGTTTCCACTTAGAGAATCCAGCCTGGGTTTTGAAAGCAGACCGACAATAGGATGTCATACATGTAGATGAAAAAAGAAGACAACAAAAGCAGTATGCTGCTTTATGTAAAGGTGAATACACCAACCAGGAATGATTGACCTCTTGTCCATTCAGAAAGTGTCGTTGGAACCAAAATGCAGTCATAGGACGCCCATCTTTGGCATCAAATGGACCTTCTTTATGTTGAAATTCATGTGCTCCAACTTTAACAATCACTGTGCGATGTGCATGTGTTACAACTGCTGAGCCTGTTGTATCAAACTTTATAAATCCAATATCTCTCTGTGTTAAAATATTTATTAGGTCATCCTCTTTTAGCTTAGCAACACTATTCTGTGTATTTTTTTTCTTACAAAGTGGAATCCTTTTGTTTATTATTATTGTAGCTTTTAACAGGACAGGGAACAGTTTCTTCATTGCTTTTTTTTTCAAATGAAATAGTATGTTTGTTATAATCTTACACTTTGAACTCTTTGTTGCCATCAAAAGGAACATATGCTGGCTTACTGGTGTCATCACTTCTAGCAAGGAAAGCTCTCGTCAATTTGCTTGATTCCACCATCTAAGCTGCAAATTGTGCACATCTTTTGCGTTCCTGTGCCCACCTTCTTTTTTCGACATAATGGGCTAAAAGAATAAATTAATAAATACTGACTACACTATTTAGTTGCAACATGCAAATTGATAGATGAAAGGAAGCATTCCTAAGTTCCTAACCACAAATTATATTTAAATTGTACAATTATAGTTGCAACTCAGGATTAGCTAGGCACATCTGAACCTGGTTTCACTTTAACTGCAATTATTTAGACTACCCATACTCATGTTATTTAATGTGACACAACAGTAAGAAAATCAATGCAGATGAGTGTATATACTGGTAAATCATGCTTATGAGCACCATGTAAAGTACTGGCAGTTGCTAAATCACATTTAAAAACTCGATAGGTTTAACTACATGAACACTACAGGAGACAAATCTGAATATTACACATACTGTGGAGAATGGTGTAATCATAACATAAGCCTAGAGGCTCAAAGGCTATATTTAATATTGTTACGCCTCCTTTAGTTAATTTCCGTAAAAATTCTTTCCGAAGAAACTTTAGCGATACAAGTCCTTT
>NW_013666553.1:245801-247619 GCF_000517525.1 Limulus polyphemus | reverse complement strand
TAGTAACTTCATCAAGGGCTTTGCTGTTTCCCTTCTCAAAACCGAGTAGAGTTCCTTCTTTGACAGTGGCTTCTTCAGGTGGCACGTCTTCAGCAGCGTCATTTGTTCTGTTGTCCACTTCATCCCAACTGAAATGTCCTGGACCGTGATAATGCCAAAGCCTGTTGGCATGCACCACTTTTGGCTTACCTCGCCGACCACATTTTATCCGGAAAGTCACGTCTGAGAGACCATCCACTATGTCATATGGGCCTTCCCATGGAGAAGACAACTTAGATGACTTCCATTTGGTCTTCCTGGATTATACAACCACACCTTGTCTCCTGGTACAAAGCGGACTTCAGTAGATCTCTTATCATAAGATAACTTCATCGAATCAGCAGACGTTTTCAAGTTTGAACGCACTTGATGGTGAATATTATCCACCTTTTCCGATAACACTTTCACGAAGTCCGACATTTTTTCAGGCAACTCTTCAAAAGGTGGGCGTCCCTTATGCTTGGGTCTCCTTTTAGCACTACATGTACTGCATGTCCGGCACCATTCTTCCACATCTCGCCTCATACCTATCTATTAAAATCTCTGTCATAGGTGACTCAATGTCTTCTTAGCTCCGAGATGTCCTCCTGTTAAAGTATCATGGGACTGACACAGCACAACTTCCCGTAACTTTCTAGGTATAACCATTTGCCAGGTCGTCACTTTCCCATCTGCAGTTTCTCATCTATGGAGAAGAATACCATCTTCAAGCTTCAACTGGTCCCATTGTGCCCAATAGTTCTTTGTCACAGGGCTTAGACTAGACACCTTCTCCCAAGCAGGGCACAAAACACTTGCTTTTATAAAATCAATTATTGGCTTCAAATCTTGGTCTTTCTCCTGTTCTGCTTTGATATCTATATTTGGTTCCACTTCACCATCATCAAATCTTTCAGTTGGCTTGACTTCAGCTTGATGACACCTAATTAGTTCAACATCTCTTTTAACAGTTACCGGAACTTGGCCTTTGTTGTTCCCAAACGTCATTTTATCAAGATTAATTACAAACTTCCTCGGTAGTAAGTAGTCCAATCCTAATATGTATTCGTCTTTAATGTCAGCCAAGTATACTTTGTGTCTGTCCTTTATGCCCATGAGCTCAATAGTTACCCACACTGGTCCCCACAACCTTGCAGAATGTCCTGTCACACCACAAAGCTTCTGTATGGCTTGTGGTACTCCTTCATGATCTAACACCTTGATGCTCACAAGGGTTTGCTGAGATGCAGAATCTATGACAAAGTTGCACCTTTGGCCATCCAGCTTCCCTGTCACATAGATACTATGTGTGCTTGCCATTTTACACTTAGCTGTTGGGACTTTCAAGATGGAGGTTGGTGGACGTCGCTCAACACCAACCACTACTGGTTTCCCGAAGCTGACTTATTGGTGGTATTTTTCTTACACTGGCTCCTCAGATGTCCTTGCTCCCCAAAGTTCCAACAGCCTTTTTGGGTAGCAGCCTTTCCTGCTGTATCATCTCCCCTGTGTTGAAGTTTCCAGCATTGAGCTCTCTTGTGCCCCGGTTTGTTACAGTGCCAGCAAAGTCCCTCAAACTTCTCTGAAAGCTGACCTTTTCTGGCCTTGAATCCAGATGACTGTACCAACCTCGGTACCTCTTTGCTGGACTTAACGTAGGATTCAAATTCGAGAGCTCTGGCCATTGCATACTGCATGGTAGAGGGGTGTGCTTGCTTCACTTGTATCTTAAGTTGTGGACTGTCCAAGACATCTATGAACTGATCCCTCAGCAACAACTTGAGGAGATCGGGTGGTGCA
>NW_013666553.1:227163-245402 GCF_000517525.1 Limulus polyphemus | reverse complement strand
TATACTGCTTTCTGCTCCTCCATTCATTTCTGCCAGTAGCTCAAACTGTGCTCTATATGCTTCCCACGGTGCTTTCCCATCGAATTCCTGTGGCTTCCTTCATACTGGATCACTCCTTGTACTGACATTCATATCTGGGATGTGACTTCTAATGGAACTGAATATGTCTGCATTAGGGTTTAGCTGCGGGTTCTGTAAGGGGCTTGCCATTGTCTGGGGCTGATTAAGTCGATGGTCAATGTATCCTCCTTGTGTGAAAGACAATAGATCGTCCTTTAACGTATCTAATTCACTTTTAAATTTACTAATGTTTTCCATTTGTACTTCTTGCCACTGTTGTTGACCTTCCTGTAGTTGCTGCTGGCTTTCCTGCAACTGTTGGAGACTTTTTTCCTGTTTCCTTTCTTGTTCCAGATGCCACTGCTGTAATTTTTCTTCTTGTTTATTTTCTTTCTCCTCTAACAACTGCTGTAATTTCTCTTCTTGTTTATTTTGTTGTTCGAGCTGCCACTGTTGCAGGTTTTCTTGCCACTGTTGTAGGTTTTCTTGCAACCGCTGTTGTCTCTCTTCTTGTTTCTTTTCTCGTTCTTCTTGTTTCTTTTGCTGCTCTTGTATTGCTGTCATCAAGTCTGCTAAGCTGTAGTTTGATTTGCCGCTTCTCGTCTCCATTTTTTTTATCCCACTTTTGACACCAATTTATTACGTCTCCGTTTGTTAATTAACTTTCTGTAACTTCGTTCCGACGAAACTTTAGCGACACAAGTCCTTACTTAATAAAACTGGTTTATGCTTTCCGAATATAACTTTACAATACACTTAATTTCAATATTCGCGCTAAAACAAACACTATAACGAACGAACGTTAACTTCAACAATACCCTGTGACTGCATTTCAATTACTCACTATCTACACACACATTATTGTCACCCTCTTATATATACCAAACTACCCTATATCTAGTAAATACTAGGGCATTCATGAAGGAACAAGATAGTTCTTGAAACTAGAGGGCGTGAGAATAGTCACGTGATCCCGATGACGCAACAATATGTATAGTGCCTCCCTTATTTTTGCTTACGTCACCAATTGCCGTATTACATGTACTTCAATCCACAGTTATAACATGCGCTAATAAAAAATAATTCCTACTATACATTGCGCTATACCATACATCCGATGCACGTATTTACGTTAAACGTTAGCGATTATCCCTAATATTTAACGTGTTTAATAGATCTGCTGTAATCCTGTTTGGCTTCAAAGGTCATAAAGAAGTCACTGACACCATAAACTCTTGAAAAGCAGGTTTTTCTTTTGTTTGTATATGTTGTCCTTTTTTTTCATTGTTTTTTCTTTCATATGAGAAGACGTTAAAACAAAGTCTGTGGGGTTAACATCTAAAAGATTTGCAGTTAAGATGTTAATAAAGTTTGTTTGACGCATGTGATTTTTATTCTTCTTGTTATATTTTTCATTGGGTAATTTATTACAAGGTCTCGGTCTGGGACACGGAGGTCTCGACCACAACACTAAACTGTATTGATGTCACGTATCATTTGTTTATATGAATAAGGTTCTTGTCCTTTCAGAAACGACGTTGCTGACAAAATCACAGATTTTTTTTTGTTTTTTTTTTTTGTCCACTGCTTGATCGATTTGGTCCATGTTTTACAAACGTCTAGGCTGTCTCCCACAAGAGAAATTTTTGAGCCGTAGTTTAAAAGATAGCACCAAGCTCAGTTGCGAGCATAGGATCGGCAATCACGGTGATGGTTGACGGTAAATGTTGAATAATAGCTAACACTGCGTGACTGCGAATTCTATAGATACTGCAGCTACAGTAGCCATCCTTGAAGCTGACTATAAGGAGTGGCAAGAATCGTGCACGCAGGAGATGACAGTTCTAGGCGAAAGTGAGGCTTTTAGACATGGAGTCAAAATAGGGATTTGTAGCTTGAGGAAATAATATCAACACTATGTCTTAAACCTTAAGCTTGCTTGTTTACTTTTTTGGCGATTACATTTTCACTTTAAGCTACCTATCTTTTTTCTGCATTTTGTGATGATCCCTATTCCCCATTTTAAATTAACAGTTTTTAATAGTTTTGTAATATTTTTACACTATGTTGGTTTGTTTGTAGTTAAGAACAAAGCTTCACAATGTGCTTTGCCCACCACGGGTATCGAAACCAGGTTTCTAGCATTATAAATCCACAGACATAGAGCTGTGCCACTGGGGGGCTTTTTTTTATACTAGCAGAAATGTCGCCCTATGTGTGGCTGTTCGGTCAGGATCTTGGTGAGCTGAACGGTGTGCTTCTCTGTCACGAAATTGCCCCTGATCGCTTTTCACTGGATATTTCCTCATAACTTGGTGAGTAAGCCTGTCTTTCTCTTGTTGGGACTTTCATCCTGACGTTTCATTTTGTTTCAGACTTTCTCTGTGATCAGTCACTTTTCCGTTTGACAAGTTTTTGCATCTTGATTTTTCATGTTTTTTATCACTTTATACTGATAATGAAGTAAAAAAATACTTGTGTAACTTACGAAGGCCAAATTACTACAAAACTCCTGCAAATTTGTATGCAACGAACTCTGTACGAAGGACTTACGATTCCTTCGGTCAAAGAACAATTAAATTCATAGTGTATGTTTGGATTCTCTAGCAGAAAAAAATTCAGTTTTCTTCTGAAATATCACGATGATTCTCCACTAGGAAGACTCACTTTGAAATTCTGCATTACTCAACTCACCACAATTTCAGAAGTTTTATTAAAAAGATTAATTTCGTTGATAATAACAAATGTACAACATTAATGTACATTATTAAAATGAAAAGTAACATTTCTCCATTAAGGAAAAAATGTTATAAAATAAGGTCCCATTATTTTTAAAATTTTTCATTGATTGTCTATTTTATAACATTTTTCATTTTGGTGTGATATAAAGCTGTTATTGACTTATTTCTTAAAAAATAGTGGACACATACACTAAATAAACTTCTTTCTAAGAGACCCAATTGTGACAAATCAGTCTTAAACTGTGGGAGGAGTTTTGTGGACATACCTACATTAGCTTCTTATACATATAATTATATTTGTATTATACTTTTAAAAATTTATTTATAAACTTCTACCACTTTTACTGTAAATGCCACCTCACTAGTAGCTCAATGATAGGTCTGAAGGCTTATAACTCTACAAACAGTGTTTCGATACCTGTTGTGTGCACATCATGGATAACCCATCTTGTAGTTTTGTGCTGAACAATAAACAAAAAACGTAAATGCTGCTCCACCCTGGTGGTTCAGAGCACAGATAGCCCATTGTGTACCTTGTGCTTAATAATAAATAAACTTCTGTATATAATTTGAATAAGAACTTTATACAAAGAAACTAAAAGGAATTTTTTTTCAGTAATTTTTCATTATCGACAACTTGTCTTTGTTTCAAGATCATTAATGGTAGAATTTTGCATAAAAACAACCACCAAGATTTGATTATACACACTAGATGCTCGCCCTCCAGTGGCGGACTTACAACACTAGAAACCAGGTTTCGATACCCGTGATGGGCAGAACACATAGTCCATTGTGCTTAACTTCAAACAAACAATCATTCCGCTCGTCCTTGTTTTTAAATATTATCAAAAGTTCAACGATTTTGTTCTTAATATTTGTTTTCTAGTTTCAAAATAATAATTTTGATAAATTCTGAATATGCGCACGTTTTATCTCGGGTTGAAAAAGTTTGTTACAGTATTTTGTGCAAACCTATACAAAAACTATGTGGGCATAACAGTCCTTTCCTCAGTGATGGGAAAAGTTTAGTCTATCAAGTTAAGTTACTTCATTGATTTTAGAAAGGTTAATTGTGTTGCACTCTTGGTTTCACTTGGAGCCAAAGCTCTGAGCTACATATACCGCCCACCACGAAAAGTAATTGTTCGGCATTTCTGTCACACTAAGCGCCGCTCAACAATAACATATGGTAAATCTACGTTTTTATTCTCTAAGTTACATCACATTTTGAAATGTGAAAGATAAAGTGATTATTTCCTAACAATTTAATGAAGAATATCCTGCTTGTAAAATAAAATTTGGCATGAACATTATTCATACCGGTTCTCCTGTCATTTCAAAAGTTAATATTGGGGTCTGCCTGCATGCACAGCTTTACAAATGCAGAGCAGGAAGCAGCCTTGGTAAACAGTAGAAAGATGAATGCTCAGACATACACCATGGTTTACAAAAAAAGCTGAAGTGTTGTTTTTATTATACAACATGTTATTAATAAAAACCACACTTCAGCTTTTTTTTTCAATTGCACGAGTCAGAAATACAACACTGGCTCAAAGGTCTGACTGAGTGTGTTGTTTAAAAGATAAATGATCAGATATTTATTCAAGATGATTAAATACAACACTGGCTCAAATATCTGACTGAGGGTGTTTAAAAGATAAATGATCAGATATTTATTCAAGATGATTAAATACAACACTGGCTCAAAGATCTGACTGATGGTTGTTTTAGAATATGATAAATGATCAGATATTTATTCACAAAGATTAAATTTCTCATTTGACAAGATTAACTTTCAGTTAATAAAGATAACCAAGAAATGCTTTAATATAAATCCAATATCATGGGTTTGTAATAAATCAATGATTTGCCATTACAGAGAACTGATAACACTAAGAGAAGTGTATTTCAGTTCTTTTTTACCACTTGAAATAGTTTTCATATGAACGAGTAATTTTCTTTCTCCACTTATTGTTAAAATGACATCTTTATTAGATAAGAGATTAACTACAAACTCCATTCAACTCTTGGGTAGATATCATTAAAGTTATCCGTGTGTGCATTTCAGTTATGGTATATATAAATAAAACAACAACAACTGTCGTAACAAAGATGAAAAATACACATTTATTTCAATCATGGTCCAAAAATATATTATGGAGTTGGATTAACAATTAGCATTATACATATTGCAACTATTTATAATTATATTATGTATAATCTACTTATATCTCAAATAGATGCTTCCAAAATGTTACTCTATCTTTGCTGGGACTGTAGCACAAATGATATCTTTTCCATTGTCATCCTGTAGTTCCCATTTGACATCAACATCCAACTATAAAAGATTCAAAACTTGAGTTAAAATCATTTAGAATTAAACTAAGGAAAATTATTGCTGTTACTTATTCACAAAACCCTAACAAATCTTGCAAATACACTTCCAAGTCATGATTCCTAAGAAATGCACATGAAGAATAATTCAATATATTAATGCATGACTTTAAATTTGTAATAATGTAGCAGTTATTGATCTAATTTCATTTCCAGTAATAAAACTAGATAAAAAAAAATATGTTTCAAAAAGTTGGCACTTCAGAATTTATTGGCAAAATACAAAGTTGAAGTTTTTAATATCTAAATTCCTTAAAAGTATGCAAATACCCACACATTCCTAGTGTATATTTGGACTTTTCATATCACATGATTAATTGCAAATATTAATCAATGAGTACAAAATGCTAGTAAATAGATTACTTTGCATGTACTATATGCAATTGATTTCTCTGAAGCAATGAAAAAACAGTACTTCTTTTGTTGACATCAGCAGTCACATGACATTTCTCTGCAATTTAGATCATATTGTAGAGTTCAGACTATATAAAATAATTTTAATACACAACTTTCCCACTTGCATTTATAGACATGATTTCCAACCTGTGGCTTGCAGACACTTAAGTAAAGATAGTTTCCATATTATAGTTAAATAAAAAAGTGCTACTAAATTTAATTAAATGAAAATAATGTTTTATTTGAAAGTTTCATTAACTTACATACTTATGTCAGTGCTAATTTTATAATCTGTAGGATCAACTTCTACAAATAGACCTACTGTATTGTCCCTAGTTAATGTCCTCTCTCTAACTATTGTCCCCATGTTATTTTTTTATAAGGCTTACCTTGTGTGGCAGCAATAGTAATAAAACATGTAATCTACTTTTATTACCATAATTTTGATTTGAAAAAAAAAAAACACTTATTAGCATTGAAATAAACAAATTACATATGAAAAATAGAACTTCACAAGTACTATATTTAGCATGCACACCCCATCGCAGTTTGCAATGCCCCCTATTAGAGTACATGGTCACACAAATTGTCTTGGGTCCATGAATAGGTTTTTGAGGGGGAAAAAAGGTTGAGAACCACATGCTTATACCACTAGACAGTCAACTAATTTTGGCAATTGTCAATTAAACTGTTATTCTGACATTTTTAAACAATGTTTCCCCTGTATTATATTTTATGTATGTCACCCCTTAGTAAAGTAATAGGCTTAAAAATCAATGTCAATAATTTTAAATCAGCTTTTGTTTAAATCAAACATGTATTGATGTTCATATTATGCCTATACTTACTTTTGGATATGATTTCTTCACCTCGAGAGAATATGAAAAATCATATAATTTCCCATTCTTTACAGGACACTGGAGACCAGATGACTGACAGGCATTGGGGTTAGGGACTGGGAAGGGTAGAGGTACCCCTCCAATAACTCCATGGATGACAGTTATGACTTTGTTGGAATCTGTCACTACAATATTTGGTTTTGAAATTTAGAAAAAAAGTAAAAATAATTTAAAATACTTATTTCAATGAAAAAATATTATACTTGTGAAGTTATGACTAAAAATGAAAGACCTAAAACAAAAACTATTATTTTACCATGTTGACTCTTTAATGTTTTCATTCCTCAAGAAATAAAAGTGTAATATCTAATATACTTTATAACACAAAATTGAGAAGTAGTTTTAAACAACTGCAAAGTAATCAGAACTGAGAATAAATGATTTCTATGATAATGTAAAGTTAGCCTTTTATCATGGCATAACTGGTTACCTTATTTGAACCTTGTAAACCAATAATGTATTTTTTAATGACCAAAGGAAGTTCAATACTATATAGTTTTCTTTCCCTGTTGAGTCTTTAGTGAAATGAGTAATTTCAGAATGATACGTTTTTCCATACACATGATATAACCTGACAACTACTTTAATGATGATTCATCAGAGCATCTATCCTAGTTATGAATTAAACATACATTGATTGATAATTTGTAAAAAAAAAATACATTCAATAATAATAATAATATACCCATACACTTAAAAACACATGACACGATCATATGTTTTAAATTTTAGTTCTTTGTTACACATGTTAATTTTCAATTTTAACAAACTTAGAGATCAAAATATATTTAAGATTGCAATGCTAGTGCATGAATTTTTTTTTAAACACGAATAAATAAAAGAACTACAAATGTTACAAATGAAGATACAACTTAAAACATTCCAAAAACACCAAAAGTTGTAACTGGAAAAATCAATCATATATTCCTTGTTAAATGTATAAGAACAATGTGTCTGTAAACTTACATGAATTAAAAGATACATTTAGGGAAACAGTGCTTCCACTTTTCAGTATACACCGATCTCCAGAGTCACATCCAGATACTACCAAGGACTGAATCTTACCAGAAACTGATCCTGAAATATTCATTGTATTGCTACAAGTCACATAATGTCACTAATTTATTATAACAATACTCAGTTTTGTCTATCCTGAAAATGCATGCTCATCTTATTATCTAAATGCACATCTTGATTTATGGATTATAAACATCTAACAATATTTAAAACTTCAATCATACTAAAATTTCAACCATTCTCCTTACAATAATCCTACCATACCTGCAATCCTCCTGGTTGCTCTCCTATGAACTTTCTTCAACAACTCAATATCCAATCTTAATTGAGGTGATTAAAAGTGAATACAGTAATCCAAATAAAGTCTAACAAATACTGTTTTACTGATCATGTTACAATCGGTCCAATTTCAAATGTGTACAGTGAAGCTGATGATGTCATTATGTATAATTGTTGACAGTTTAACATTAAAAATTGTAATAACAACAGAGGATGTACTTTGAAGCTTCATTAAATTTGAAATAGTTTAAGTTTTCAACAAATGTGCCAGGAAAAAATAATCACTATCTCTTTTCCATTTTTTATTTGAACGAGTGTAAAATAAAAATGGGGACTGACCTCATGACTAGTACGTGATCGATACATAATGTTATGTGACCTTTGTAAGCGAAACAAATTGTTGAGGTTCATTACCTAAATTCATCATTCATTTCAGCCATAAGTTAGAAGACTTTTGCTATCACTACCGAAAGATTTTTTTCTTAACATGTTTGCTGCCATGTGCCCCACCAGTGGGTCACAACCAACTTTTAATAGTGGACCATGTGACACACTGATGGGTCACAGACAATTATGCTTCAAAGCCAAATTTCCCTTGTGGCTTGTGAGGTTGGGACACTGACTACTTTTTGGCACCCCTTGAATGGCACTAGGATAGGAATTATTAATAATACTGGTGGCAGCAAATGTGTTAAACTGGCCTTATTAACAAATGCTCCAAAGTGTATCTTTATTGCGTATGTAATAATCAACTTTCCAACCTTAAAAACAAAAGGTGCAATGGGCAGTCAGTTATGACAATTGCCCATCTTAGTGATTCTTGTTTTATAACCATTTGCTTCCAACTAAAAAAAATCAAAGTATCTAGTTTTTATCATTCAGAAGCAATCCAACCAATCAGCCACAACTAAATTTAAGGTAACTACTTGGAGCTATGCATAGTTATAAATAACTGGACTGTCAAATGTTGAAATGGAATGCTCCATAGCTGTTCAATAGGTTAGGTATTTTTTAAATAGCTGTATATATTTGTTTACCACTTTTAACTTATAGTGACATCTCTGACAGTGACGTGCACAATTCAAACAATTGAAAAAAGCCCCTTGTGGAAAGTAATGGGATATTCCAAATTTCCAATCGCTCTGTACTCGTGCGTTCTTCAGCAACATCCCCATACAATTAGTTAATATAGAGTGCTGTACTAACGGGAACCATATGGCATATCATCCCAGAGAACTTCGCAGGAAAAGCCTGCGTAGAACTCCGGCAAGCACACAATGTATATTGGCTCGATAAGTAGGGTGCTGTTGTCGATCATTTGTTAACGTACGGTCTGTAAAGAAATGAGTGTACTGATCATTGTTTTTTTTTTAACTTTCTTTCGATCAGTGTATCAACTTATGTAAATAAATGAGAAACAGGCAAAGCTTGTTTAACTGATGATATTTATTCTATGGTGAATAATGTTTCGTGTCGAAAGAAAGACAAAAACGTACAGGGTCGTAATCGTAAGCATACTTACAAATCAGAAGATTGTTGTGAATAAAGTGGTATGGGTGGTGTTATTTTTAATTTCTCAGCAATCAGTTTACATCATCGGGAAATTCAACATATTCTATTGATTCAGATTGTCGCCTAATTATGCAATAATTGGCCCGATTCCGATTACAGAATCGATTACCAGTAAAACACTCCCAATAAGCACCTTATAGAAATGAAGATCTCCTTTGACTTGCACACTGTCTTTTTGTGTAAATAACCTAAAATCTCATAAGCACTATTAAACTTAAAACAAGTACTAACAAAACACAAATACTAAAAACCAAAATAAATTTATTATAAAACAGGTTTGTAAACAATTCTACATGTATACTTAAAATGTTTAATTTGTCTCAGGAGTAGATGTGCAGGAACAACTGGAATGGTCCTTGTTATCCACAATATTGTGCTAAACAATTCATATGAGTTTTACAAGTAGTCCAGTCACTCTTGGTTCAAGAGAAAGGATAATGAATATAATCAAGGGTTTGCTTCATGGTTTATTGATTTTTGTTTAATTTTCTATTTGGATGATCCACAATGATAAATATATTTCAAAGTCATATGGAGGTCAACTCATTACATTTCATCAAATAAACTGGATATTTATGATAACGTTTGCTAAATTATAGAAAGCAGCCTAATCAAATCCTTTAGTTTTTGAAGTGAAACTAAGAAAAAAAACTTTAATGTTCAGGATAGTATACAATAAGCTCTCCATGACTTTTACTATACATATCAGTGATTTAGGATTGGTAATCAATTCCATTAAAACAAATTGTTTTTCATACATTTTAAAATAGAATCATACAATAAATAAAACACTGAATAAACAAGTCTTATGCAAGTTACCAATAAAATCCTTAATTCAGACTACAAACCATTTATTACAAGAACACAACAGAAAAATGGAACAAAAAATGAAAAAAACATATATTTTACATACACATAAATAACCAAAAATAATTTTGTCAGAGAACAATTCTGAATTCACTAAATAAGCATTTCTGATGTGGGGTTCCAATGTTTAGACCTATTAAGATCACTCTTAATACTCAACTATTCCTATTTGTTTATCCCAGTCTTTTCACCCCCCCCCCCATTTTCTCAGGGGTAGGTGAATAGTCCCATTTTATCTAATATTGTGTTAAACAATTCAGATGAACTTTATAAGTAGTCCAGTCCACTAAAACTGTTAATCCTTCTCAATTTTTATTCATCCATAACTTTACACTACAGAGGAAAGATGCACAAGGTTTTTGAAGATTTTTTGTCATGGCTAAATAACATAAGGTTTTCCTAAGTACCTCTGGTTCCCTAGTATTGACTGTGTGTACAAACTTTTGAGGTTCTCTTAAACTAATGGCGAAAATCTTATCTTTTATACATCTGCATTACTCAAACTCTAAAGCAAAGCCTTTAAGTTATTAATAAATTTATCTTTCCAACAACAAAAACATATTTCCCAAAAATCTCTACAAAAATAAAACTTATTTTATACAATAAGAATATTCAAGTATAAAAAAAAAGCAAAGACTGATTTTCTGGCTTCAACCCAAGGGTGGGTTAAAACTAAATATAAAAGATCTGATTAACTTTCTGAAAAATTATGAATTTACATATAAATACTAAACCCTTTTTACTTAAAGTACAAAACAAATAAGAATTGAGTTTATTTTAATACAATGACACTAAATGTCCATTAACATTTCAATTATATTGGAAAAAAATTGTAAAATGTAACTATCATTATAATTGATAAACTTTGAGCAATATGTATAATTTTGCTTTAAAGAATGAGTAATACAAACTTCTAGACATAGATATGTGACTTACACAGAGTATTCATCAATTTTACAAAGCTTTGAAAATTTAAAAATAGATAGTGGGTAGAAAGATCAGCCAGAATGATGAATTTTACTTAGTGAATTGAATAAAGCTTAGCTAACTGACTGTCAATTTTCTCTTTGATAAACAACCAAAACAATATTAAATGATTCACATTTTAAACAAAATTGTTTTTTTTTTAAATATCAAATCATGTAAATTAGCATTAGTTATGTAAAATTAAATGTATGTATGTTTAGAATCCTAACTGAAATAAAGTATTTAAACAGGAAAACATTCCAACAATCAGATTTGAGAAGTGAGAGTATAAAGTCTGAATGCCAAATCTTCTTGTTAAAGTCAAATGACACATATTCCTACTTCTATAGTTCTCTCTCACATTGCTATTGAACAGTTTAAACATAAAGAATATATGTGCTGGCTCATATAAGCCCCCTTTGTGTCTCAAGTATCTTTGAAGGTGCATTTACACTGCTCATAGATACTACTTCAATTGGAGGATTATTCCATTCATCTTTGAAAGAAAAATAACTTCCTTAAATCCAATCTGGAACTCTGCATATATATTTTATACTGGTGTTCTCTAGTTATGGAATTATTAACTATAAAGAAACCTACAACATTTAATCCTTCTAGGCCTCTATAAATTTTAAAGGACTCAAGTAAATCACTCCTTAAACAACAGGTTCCAAGTGTAGTAAGGTGTAGTTTCAGTAATCTCTTTTCATAACAAAGATTACGATAACCTGTTACCACTTTAGATATTCTTTTCGGAACTTGTTCAAGTAGGTCTACATGTTTTTGAAGATACGGACACTATAATTGTTATAGGTGAGGTCTAATAAATTATTTGTACAACTTAAGCATCACGTTACATTTCTTATTTTGAATAGTTCTTATAATCCTACCTAAAACCTGATTTGTAGCTTTTGCAGCTTTAGCACATTATTTGCTAGCACTCAGATATTTGTGGATAATCACTCCTAGGTTAACAGATTTAATTACACTGTTTCCAAGAAAATAGTCATATTGTTCATTGTTGAACCCCAAATGTAAACATAGACTTTTCTGGATTAAAAAGCTCCTACCACTCAATTGACCGATTTAATATATTCTGAAGATCTTGTAGACAATCTGTATCAGCTACAATAAACTTTATCATCTGCAAATTTTGAAAGCCTACTTCAGACATTTACATCAATGTCATTAATATAAATAAAAAACAAGGTGGAGCCAAGCACTGACCCTTGAGGCACTACTTTTAACAGAAACCTACTCAGATGCTGTGCCATTTATAATAACTACCTGTTAATGATTATATAACCATTCTTGGATCCAATTAACCACTTGTGAAGATATTCCATTTACATAAAGCTTCTTATGTAATTTGGCATGGGGGAACCTTATCAAAAGCCCAGATAAATCATATCTACTAGGTAACCTTCAATGTATTTAGTCACTTCTTAGTAAGTAAATTAGTTAAACATTATCTCCCACTAGTAAAACTGATTCTAAATGTAAAATATTGGCATCCTTGATAATAGATTCAAGTAGTTTTATATATTTGACTTGTCAAGCTAACAGATCTATAATTTGAATGAAGTTTTCTAGAGCACTTCTTGAACAAAGGTGAAACATTAGCATTTTTCCACTCCAGCAGGACTTCAGATGAGTCCATACTTGCATTGAAAATTTCACTAAGAGGATAACTAAATTCATCTGCCACTTCCTTAAAAACTGAAGAGAATAAGTTGTTGATACCAAGTTCCCAATTACAGAGCTATTTTTGGACAATTTATGGTAATAGATCAACATTTTTCATCTATTGCTCCAAACAACCAATAAAAGTTCATACAGGATCTGGTATATTATCAAGTATTTCTTCAGTAAAGATAGAGTTAAATTATTCATATAAAATATTAGCTGTTTTAGTTTCATCTGTGACCACATTACCATCATCTTCAGCAACTGGGCCCACCTGTTTTTTGGTTTTAGATTTAGAGTTAACATATCTGCAATAAGACTTGTTTTCATTCAGATTGTTTCTTGGTCTGTCATAGCTCTTTTGTCATACAATTAAGTTGACTTTTGTACTGAACATAATCTAGATACTCTTTGGATTCACTATACCTCTTCTAAAGATAATGTTTCGTCCTTCTGGCAGACTTTCTGTCAGCACGTAATGATTTGCATCTGCTGAAGGGAAAATAATTTTAGAGATTTTAACCTCTCCTGTATGACAACCTTTCCACCCTAGGTATCATCCTAGCAGTCCTCCTCTGAACCCTTTCAAACAATTCAATGTCTGTCCTAAAGTAAGGAGCCCAAGACTGAACACAATACTCTAAATGTGGCCTAACTAGTGACTTACATTCAATATTTCTGTTGATACACTCTCAAATCAGATTCGACCAACTAGCAACAGCACACTGCTTGGATGGCTTAAGAGACTGATCAACTACTACCCCAAGAGCCTTTTCTTCAATAACATTGTTACACTTGGAAAACAAACACAGTATGAAAGAATTAGAGATAAAGGTGTATGTTCTTGAATACAAAGTACTGAAATAGGTTTCAAATTTAGTGTAAGTCTAAAATTTGTTGTTGTTTTATTTTTTTATATCTTTTACTTATTGTTATACTATTTTTTTAACAAAAGCAATTAAAATGTAAAAATTAGAAACTTATTAGGTTAGAAAACAAAAAATGAAAAAGAATAATAATAGTTCAAGCAAACTGGGTCACAGGAGAAGTTAGAGGGAGATCTGACTGAAGTTTGTTTGTTCAATTTCACGCAAAGCTACTTAAGAACTATTGGCACTAGCCATCCCTAATTTTGAAGTAATAGACTAGATGGAAGAGAGCTAGTCAACACCACATACTGCCAACTCTTGGGTTACTTTTTACCAACAAATAGTCAAATGGACTGTCACATTATAATACTCTCACAGTTGAAAGGTCAAGTATGTTTGGTGATGGGTTTTGATCCCATGACCAGCACATTGCAAATAGTGTGTCCCAACTTGATGACTACTTAGAGAATCAGATTGGTGTTTACATAATGAATGGGACAGCTGCAATGTGTTATCACTCAATACAGATTACTTCAACTCGACAGGTTTTACTTAAAATATAAAAATGCTTACGTGTATTGGATCATTTTTTATGTAAAGACTGTCAATGTTTAAAAATTGTTTAATGATATCATTTTAGTTCTTATTAAGAGAAAGATCAGCAGTTAGCTAGCTAAGCTTTAGTCTCTTCAAATGGTAAAGATTATAGTTCATAGTTTCAGCAGTCTCAGATTTAAACCAGACCCATAAAAATTAATACACAATTTTATGACATAATAGAGATTATCTATTTAGAACTTTGACACATTTTTCTGATATTGTAGATATCATAAAGGCAAACGTTTATTACAGTTCGTTACATAAATTTCAATTCAATAACCATGCTATGTACTGTACATTGTACACTACTACTAGTATGTATTACTACACAGTTAGACTCAGTTAAGAGTATAGTATTATTATTAGTAATACTAATAATACTAGCAATAGTAATTAAATTAAACTTCAGCATCAGCACAACACTAATTTAAGTAATTTTAACTAATTTTAAACTTAAAGTTAGGGTAAAACTTATTAGTGATCACAAAAGTTTCAAAAGAAAATCTCAGTTAAACTTAAAAAGTTTTAATAAGTTGAAAACTTACCGCAGTCTGTGTATTTAGTACTAGTGGCTGCTTTAGTCAAAGACAGTATAAAAGCGACGAGAAGACTAACAAAAACTTTTAAAACATTCCTATTCTTCATCATGTTATTTTAATATTAATATCTCTGACTTCACAAAAGTATTATTACTATTACTACTCTGTGTTGTTAGCTAAACACACAAGTGCCAATTTTCACTCAACAACGTCGAGAGTAATTTCTAATCGATATGAAACCTATATAACGTTTCCGATTTCTTTTATTTTCTAAAATTATCTCAGCTGTTAAGAAAACCCGATTTGAAATAAAAAAAACTTTGAAAACTTACGGAAAATAAATACTTCGTGCAAGTTCATAACAAATACTAATAACATAACAGTATAATATGTATAATGTGCAAATGATTAATGAATTAGAAACAGATAAGAGACCTGACAAATTTGCGTGAGAGTGACATACTTGGCTTTCCGAAACTAGTGGTGTACTCACGTTTTGTTAATTTTTTAATCATTAGTGTATGTTGTAACTGTTTTAATATATAAATATTAGTCAAAACAATGAAAGTACGATTTATATTAAATTTTCTTTTAACTGGGGACTAACGAAAGGAATTTATCGAGGACAATGTATAACATCAATTTATTTATTCTCTAGTTACAACGTCGGAAATGTTTTGTAGTTTCTTTACACACCCAAAACCTATTATTTCGTATTTCGTTTGTAAAAAAAAAAAAAAAAAAAAATATTTTCCATTAATATTTTGTCATAAAAAGTTACTAGTTCTGGCGCGTAATGCGTGTTAACCATTTTTGGACAGAATTTTCACCTGTGATGAAAAATGGATTCTCTATGCGAATATTAAATGCCAAAAACAATGGCTCAATCCTAGACGAAAACTACTTCCGACACCAAAACCTGGACTCCATCCACAGAAAGTGATGCTTTACATTTGGTGGGACATCAAAGGAGTAATTCATTTCAAACCCCTCAATCCACAGCAAACTGTCAGTGCAGAGATCCATAGTCAGCAACTGGAACATTTAAATCAAGCCCTTCATCAGAAACGCCCTTCACTCGTCAATCGGAAAGGTTTTCTTCTTCTCCAGAACAATGCACGTACACATGTGGCACGTTTGACGCAACATAAGATTATGGAGTTGTGTTGGAAAGTTCTCCCCCACCCCTCATAGTCTCCAGATATGGCACCATTAGGTTACCATCTTTTTCGTTTTCTGCACATATTGATGTCTCTCTTTTACTATGAGCAGAAGATTCATTATAACCTCTAGAAGGCGACTGTTAGTTCATCATCTTAAATGTGTCATTTAAGTACTGACAAGTAGAACTGGAAGATAAGAACATGTGTTGAGATGGCTCGTATTAACTTTTTCTTTTTGTTATGCCTGAATAATGCACCAACTTTTCTTAAAAACTGATAGAACTTGCACAGAGAGAACCACAATAGAATATAGGTATGTAGATAATATTCTAGTTTTTGGCCAGATGTTTCAAAATGTTGCTGAAAATCTGAGAATAGCACTTTGTTTGATTAAAAACATAAGCTTGAAAACTTTATCTGAGAATGTTTGTGCTTATTCATACTCGGATGAAATTTCTTGGTCGAATAGAAGGTAAGAAAAAATTGTCTACAAATCAGGCAAAAATCTGATTGGCTATTATCTGGCTTTAACCTGAGACCATATGAAAAGATTACAGTGTTCTATGTTTTGCATCATATTGTTACGACAGCGGAAGTCACGTGACGCTGGTAACACGCAATGAGTTATAGAAAGATCGGGGAACATCACCAATAATCCAGTATTTGTTAGGCGCCCTCTATTCTTGTATATAAGTGTGCCAGACAATTAATCGATGACAAAATCCCCAACATAGTTCTAAAAAACGCATCACCCAAACTTCTGACACATCTCACCAACATATACAATCTGTCACTTTTCTCGGGTTATCTCCCCCATGCATGGAAGTCAGCTCTTATCACAGTTATCCCCAAAAAAGGCACCCAATCAACAAATCCAAGCGATTTCAGACCCATAAGCTTAATTAACTGCACTGGCAAACTTCTAGAGAAAATTATAACGACAAGGTTATTATGGGTGCTAGAAAACAACAATACATTATCACACATCCAGAACGCGGGTCACAAAAACAGACAGACTGCTGACCACCTCGTTCGACTAATTGAAACCACATTTACAGGATTTAATAAACTACAGGCCACTATTGCCACATTCTTAGACGTAAAAAAAGCTTTCGACACGGTTTGGCACGACGGGCTCAAATACAAGCTAGTTAAATACCAAATACCCATAACTTTCACTAAATGGATTTCCAACTTCCTATACAATAGAACGGCGAAAGTTAAAATAAACACTTCAGTCTCACAACCATTCACGTTTAACGCAGGTACATACCGCAGGGGTCTGTCTTAAGCCCTCTGCTGTACACACTCTTCGTTAACGACCTACCACAGCCAACCACTCCCCTCACGCACGCCTCACAATATGCTGATGATATAGCCCTATGGAGCATCTCCTGGACCCCCCTCCCCCACTAGCAGCAAAGAAAGTACAAACAGCCCTTGACAAAATCACACAGTGGTGCAACAAGTGGAGAATAATACTTAATCCTACCAAAACACAGGCAATAATACTCTACCGCAGGTTAAACAAAAGACTCAAACGTGTCAAGCTAGCTAAATTAAACCTATACAATAACCCAATTTCATTCACTAAATCCGCCAAATTCCTAGGCATAACCATAAACTCTAAATTAACCTGGCACACGCATTTTAAAGAAATTTATAAGAAAATCAAAACACGAGTAGCTTACCTCCGCAAAATCAGTCACCACGCCCGCGGTTGTAGACCACAAATAATCATGTACATTTACAAAACATTTATTAGACCATTATTAGATTACGGCGCAATGATCACATGTAACATGAATAATAACCAACAGAAAATCATTCAAAAGCTACAAAACAAAGTAATACGATTTGCCTACCGACTCCCTCAAAACACACCCGCATGCTACGTCGAAAAACACACTTCACTACACACTATGCAAGACCGCATCTCCAAACTAGCCGTCAAATATTACAAAAAATCAACAGAAATACTCACAACTTACTGTTTTTTGTTTTTTTTTTGCCTAATCAATACATTATTCAGTATCATTTCAGGTTCTCATCACCTCACTGAATTTGGGCACTAGCCGGGCTTTTATTTGGTCCCGACTAGTGAAAGTGGGTTTTCTCGGGGTACTCCCGCCCCCCCCCCACCATCTAATTCTCAGGCATTGGATCCGTAGATCCCAGCCTCGGCACCTTG
>NW_013666553.1:224952-226163 GCF_000517525.1 Limulus polyphemus | reverse complement strand
AGCTAAGTGTAGAATGGCAAGCACGCATAGTGTCTATGTGACAGGGAAGCTGGATGGCCAAAGGTGTGACTTTGTCATAGATTCTGCATCTCATCAAACCCTTGTGAGTATCAAGGTGCTGGTTCACAAAGGAGTACCAGAAGCCACACAGAAGCTCTGTCGTGTGACAGGACATTGTGCAAGGTTGTGGGGACCAGTGTGGGTAACTGTTGAGCTCATGGGCATGAAGGACAGACACAAAGTATACTTGGCTGACATTGAAGACCAATGCATATTACGGTTGGACTACTTACTACCGAGGAAGTGTGTAGTTAACTTCGATAAGATGATGATTGGGAAAAACAAAGGCCCAATTCCAGTAAGTGTTGCTGCATCTGTTGATTTGCATGTTACAGCACTTAAGTCAACTACAATACCCCCTATGTCAAAGAAGATAACTTGGGGTAAAATAAACGAACATTCCCAAGGAAGCCCAATGTTTGTGGAAGCAGTGGAAGACCCATCCTGGCTAGCAGATTTGAAGATTGGAAGGTCACTTGTGGCAGGTCATCATGTAGTACCTATAACAGTGGCCAATTTCTCTAAATGTGAGGAGACACTTAAGGAAGAGGCATTGTTGGGTGTGTGCCAGTAGGTAAAGCCAGTCAATGTTAAAGCAAGAAATACAACCATAAAGAAAGGACATATACTCCCAGAACATTTAACTGACCTCTATAAGAAGAACACAGTCCATTTGTCATCATCACAGGCTTCTCAGGTTAGGAAACTTTTGTCAAATTATACAGACGTCTTTTCGAAAGGAGATCATGACCTCGGCTGCACAGACCTTGTGGAGCACAGAATAGACACAGGCAATCACCGTCCAATAAAGATCCCTCCGAGGAGGATAGCTCCAGCAAAGCGACAAGAGATGGAGAAGGTCATGGATGGCTTAATTAAGGAAGTGATAGTTGAAAAATCAGATAGTCCCTCGTCAGCTCCTGTCGTGTTAGTCCAGAAGAAGAATGATACCCAATGTTGCTGTGTATAACCGAAAAGACTCATACCCACTGCCAAGAATTGATGATACTCTTGATGACCTAAGTAGAGCCAGGTGGTTTTCAACTCTGGACTTAAAGTTAGGTTTCATTCAAGTGAAAATGGTTGAAGCAGATAAACGTAAGACTGCATTTAGTTATGGCCAAGGTCTCTGGCAATACCGTGTGATGCCA
>NW_013666553.1:223184-223952 GCF_000517525.1 Limulus polyphemus | reverse complement strand
ATGAAAGGCCAGGACAATGCTACTCCATCCACAGTCTAATGGGGTAATGGAAAAGTACACTTGGACAGGAATTGGCAAAGTTTTGTAATAGTCGCCAAGATGACTGGGATGTCTTACTCCCTCCACTGTTGATGGCTTATAGAACAGCAGAGCATGAAGCCGCTGCATACACTCAAGCAAAGCTGATGTTTAGTCGTGAACTTCGATTGCCAGTGGATCTGATAACAGGACGCCAACTTACGAAGAGTTGTCCGAAAATGTGTCAGAGTTCGTGAAAGTGTTATCTGAAAGGATGGATGATATTCATCATCAAGTGCGTTCAAACTTGAAAACGTCTGCTGATTCCATGAAGTGGATCGTCTCTTAGACGTGACTTTCTGAATAAAATGTGGTCGGCGAGGTAAGCCAAAGATGGTACATGCCAACAGGCTTTGACGTTATCATGGTCCAGGACATTTCAATTGGAACGAAGTGAACAATGGAACAAATGACGCTGCTAAAGACGTGTCACCTGAAAAAGCTGCTGTCGAAGAAGAAAGTCTACCCAGTTTTGAGAAGGGAAACATTGAAGCCCTTAATGAATTTACAACCACTGATGTGACTGATACTGATAATGGGAGATTTTTTGATGGTGCAGATGAACCCCACGTGAAGCAGAAGCCAGTACGGAAGAAGATACGTCCCGTAAAATTAAGAGACTTTGTTGACTTTTAATTTTGTGTTTGTAAATTCTATACATTTAATTAAGTTATTGTTAATTATCTATTG
>NW_013666553.1:207850-222851 GCF_000517525.1 Limulus polyphemus | reverse complement strand
AAATAAAGCGGAGATACATAGATATAGAGACAGGTAATTGAGTTAAGCGAGCGGTAGTGACGGTAATATAAAGTGCGTGTGTGTGTGTGTTTTGTTATCGAGATTGCAAACGTATTGACTGTGGAAATTCTGTGTATTGCAAAGTTGCATCGAGAAAGAATAAACTAGCTTTAATTAAGAAAGGACTTGTATCGCTGAAGTTTCTCGGAAAGAATTTCTACGAGAAATTAACAAACAAGCAGATACCTAACAAAACAAACAGGATTTTTTTTTATCATTCATAAAGGATATTTTAAGCATGCAAATATATTACGGTTACTATATATGTATATAATGTTCATTATAATATAATTCTCTACTGTTGCTAAATATTTATCGAGAAGATATAGAAAAATAGTCGATTGATCAAAAGTATATGGGCGTTTATTAACCATTGACATTATCATTACCAAAAGGAGAATTTACGTTGCTACCACTGAGTCAGTATGGTAGTGTCTCGCAGCGGGTGTTGAATCACGTGAGTATGGGATGTGTCTTGTCGTCTGTTGAGGAGAACTTGTATTAAGTTAGTGCACTGCAGTGTAAACCTAATTAGTGTTATTTTTAAACTGAATAAAACAAGGGATGAGAATGGAATTTTTGAAGTGAGTTTTGCAGATATAAACAATGTTTGGTAAAAAGCAACATGTCGATGTTAAAAAATCGTCCTTGAAACTGTTGGATTCCAAAAAGGACACAATTAGTCGCTTAAAACATCTCCGGGTTGTCCTTGGTAAGTATGCTGAGTTGAAGTTTAGCCCGACAAACCTTAGGCCTAACGTTCTTTAGCTATAGATTTTACAATTTACAAATTACAGTATAACTATTAGTTATCACCAGGTTTTAAAAATTGTATAAGGTAGTACTGTAGCTTAACTTCTTCATTATTATCAAATGTTCAAACCTAAAGACAACCATGAGATCGGTAACGTGTTAAGAAGATTTTGAAAATTTTATTTACTGTACTGTACATTCTTGCCTTTCTCATTAGTTGCTGTACATTTAGTTTTACTTTTAGTGTAAACGGTAAAACTAAAAATGTAATGTTGATCTTGTAATTATGTTCTACTAGAATAAATTTGAAAATTGAATGAAAATATCATTAAAATATAAATTATAATATTATAAGAGCTATTAAGTAGATAAACATTAATAATAAAAATTTTTTTGACACATGTATTAAGTAATTTTAAAAACTCGTGAGTGAAAGCAAAAGAGAATGTTATAATATCAACCCCACCACACATGCCATATCCAGAGCTGATGAGGCATAGTGGATAGCTAAGTTTTAGAATCTTTAGAAATACTTTATTATAAAGCTTTAAAGCAATTTTAAAATTTTATTTCCAAGGATTACTATAGAGCAATTTGACTTATTTTTCATTTCTGAAAATTAGGAATAAAAATTTCATTTCTTTCTAATCTTGCCATGTAGTAAAGCATCTTCACCAGAAGTTCCTATATATCAGCTTTGGCATTGGAGCTGATAACGAACTTCTCTTGCATGTGTCACAGAAAACCTTTGTTAAAAGTTTGAGAAAAAACACTGGAGTCTGAAAATCTGCTTGATCAGTAGCAAACCGTTTCTAAATCAGGCTGTACTCTGATATCTGATAGGTCAGCACCAAATTAGTAGCACAATTGTTCATTTCAAAATGAAAATACTTTTTGAAGTTTGTGATGAAAATGCACACAAGTTGCATGGAGTTATTAAAGATTTATTTTAAGTGAATATTTCTTATCTGAAAGAAACATCAGATTGAAAGAATAATGTTATTGTAAAAAGTAAACGTCATTTTGGGAAAATGAATGTTCTTTCTACTATTAGTTGTGCACAAATAAAGTAGATACACAATACAGATATTGATATCAAATTAAAATGTACTAGATTTTATTTAAAAAACAACCCCCATTTTCAACCCTCTTTCCAGAATATGGTGCTGATCTGGACTTGGCTGTGCTTGTCATTAACCTCAAAATTTTTTTTATTTGACCTATTCTCATCCTTTGAGTTAACCCTTTCCACATGGGTCAAAGGCCATGCCATTGTGTTTGTTGACTCACATTTAAAATTTTATTGAACTACTCCAAAAAACACACTTTTGAGTGTCAAGTGGTATGTTGAATGCAGCACTGATTTAAATTAGATGTTTGTGATGTCAATATACAAAGTCTGTAGTTTTGTACAAATTAGGAACTCAAATTACAGATAATAACAAGCTAGAATACAAAATATGAACCTCCTATCTTTTCTATTTGCTGAGATATCACTTATGTATTTAATCAAACACAGTGACCTTACTCAACTTTTTCCATTTTTGGAAATGCTCCCTTATATACACTTACTTCTATTTATGACATGAATAACCAATCGAATGCTCAGAATGTCCATCTTGTGGTTTTCTCAGCCATTTTCAAGTATTGTGATGTTATCACATTCTTTCGATACAAATCTTCAAGTTGGTAAGGTGAGTCTTTAGTCTGCTCGAAATTTAATATTTTTTTAAACCCAAGTACAGCTTAGTTACTGAGCTTGATGAATTATAGTGGACTTCTGTGGTGTAGATATAGTAATTTATGATTTTTTGGTTCTTTCAAGTATATATATGTATAAAACCTTAAAAACATTATTTTGTTTCACATCCTCCATGTGCAAAATTTTATAAGGCTTAGCAACCTTTAACAAGCAGCATCAAAGTACACACGTCATAACTAGAAGAGATAATTGTTTGCTTTACTTCTTTATTTACTGTTTTATGTTTTAAGAAAAATAAGTTTAAGAACTTGTTTCAAAATAGCAATAATCTATGTACATATATAATGTATAATAATTGAAATGTGGCAGTATTTTACAAAATAATAGTCCATTAAAACACAGCCATGACAGGTCACTTTGTTAAGACTAAAGGTCAGTTTTATATTATTGGATATGGTAACATGAGAGCACGTGTGCCTCGTCATTGTAACTTCTGTATTGTTAGCCAGGCATGGCTAAAAGGTCAATATAATAAGAATAATAAATATATATAAATGTATAATGTTATGAAATTTAAACTATTTAGTGTAAACATTTGTGTTTTTGTGTTATCTGTAGTTTTTCTAGAATGAAAAAGGCATAACTTATATTTGTTTCCTAATTTTTATGGTGCTTACAAGATCGGTCAAATCAGCTGAATCCATACAGAGATTCATTAATGAAAATAACAGATAAAATATACAATTTTTTTTAGAAATGTTTGATAACCATCTGGATGTTATAAAGATTTTGCATGTGAAATTTGAAAGTTTTCTGATGCATAAAAGTATTTTTAATCTTAAAATGAAAATTGCTTGTCATGTTGGATAGGCAACATGTGGAAAGAAAAAATGTTTGTGAAAAACATTGCTCAACAAATCTTGAGACTTAATAAAAATAATTTGATATCTTGCATATGAAATCTTTGTAATGTTTACTGATTATCTGCCAGATTTTGTGAACATACACTTACTAATTTAAAAACTTGTAGCATGAAAACTATGACAAGCACAAAATGGTTACAAAGTTGGTCCCAGAGACTGAGCCCATGCTGAAAGAGTTAACTAGTCTGTATTCTCAATATTCAGTCTAACCATCCAATTATTGTATGTTTAATTAAAATATTTTTATAGTTTATAGTTTAACACTAAAATCCCCTATTAACTAATAATATTACTTATTAGTACACCATGCCTCTAGTTATATGTAACTAATTGCAAATTTAAAAAATAGCTAATCATATATTAAATTACAAGCAGCTGCCAAATAGCATAAACAATAATTTTCTCTTAAAATAAATAAATTCTCCTTTGTATTTACTTAAGTTTATGATGAGTCTTTATTTTAATATAATACTTTAATAACTTTAGTAACTTAGCGCTACTTCCTTAAAAGTAGTTAAGCCCACAATCTAATATTGAGTCAAATTTCATAACTTTAGGTTTAGTTCAATCTGCAGATGTATGTGTATGTGTTTACTTTCAGCAAAGTTATCGTAAATATACTGAGAAAATTTTCAACATAATTTATTGTTAAAAACTGTTTAATTCATTTGTGATGAGTTTTTGATTATTGTTATATTGACTAATAATGATTTTATTTTAAATATTTGGTAGATAACTTGGAAGTGTCTGAATTGAAGTCTTTCTTTGAGAACAGTTATAGCCATATCTACTACACGTTTTATGATGTATTCATATCAGTAGAGGGAAGTCTCAAACAGAGAGGTAAGCCTATGCTGAAGTTTTAATATAAAGAATTGTTAGTATGTTGGAACTGTGTGTTAGAATGGTTTCAATTTGGGATGGACAGAAGAATTCTAAAAAAAAAATCACAAGAAGATTATTTTGTTTACAGGCAACTTTTTCCAGCTGTGCAGAAATGAAAATATTAACTTTTTTCATGAATGACTAAATATGTGTCAGAATATGACAAATTATTGATTCTAAGATATATATATAAATTAAAATTGTTTAAAGACTTTGGTTTACCATAGAAAATTGCCATAAAAATTTTTTGACAGAAGCATATGAAAATCTGGGGGAAGTCCTATCTTCAGGTACAATGATTTAGGAACAAGTTACTTTGTTTATCATAAACTATTGTATGTGAAAATGTATCACATATGCAAAGTATACAAAAACCTGTAACAACCTGAAAATATTATGATAAATGACATTCTGTGGGTTTCTCCCAAAATATTTCCACAAAGCAACTGAATTTTTGTTGATGAAAATAAATATATTACTTCGTGAATGTTTCAAACAACAATTTTTTTATAAAGCTAATAAATTTTATCACCCTAAAAACATTAATAATCTATGCTATTATTCTGCTTGTGTGTATATTAGACCGTTACACTTTCTGACCGATAACCTGCTGCATAAGCATGCGTAGTTAGAATGTTTCCCCAAAAAAAAACGCGCATGTGCATTATTCACTCGATGACAAACAGTCTGCGGCAGAGAGCTGCAAAGCTCAATGATCGAGTCACTACAATTGCTGTATGAAACAAGAAATAACAAAAGGGGAATGTAAATATACTTTATTAACCATTTTGTACAACAGAATATTAAAACTTATCAAAGTTTTAAAAAAGGTTTGACATTAGGTCGTAGAATAACATTATAAGTTTATTTATCGATACTATTAAGTATAATAAAGTTTAGTCCTAACTAAACTAAAGTAAAAAAAGGAACCCAGGTTCCGGGGTTATTTTATCTCTTTTTCGAACTTAGGCCTAACTTAAGTTAAAGTTTTATAAAGTACTGCCTATATACAAGTGGATTTACACATTTTGTTGTCTACGATTACAACTCGTTTGTATTGTACTAGAAATGTTATATTTAAAGAAGTGCTGTTACGATAAAGATACTAATTTAACCGGAAATGTTTTGCGGGTCTCTGCTAGTTAATATTAAAGAAACAACAACTAATTTAAGCTATAGGACAACATCATGTGTAATAAAATATTAAAACTAATTACAACTATAGGCCTACATCATATGTAAGTTAGTTAAATACTGCTTTGATTATTAGAAATAAAATTATTTTTCAAAACATTTACAAAATTTAGTATATGATATTTGACAAACAATGCTGATGTTCTTAAAAAAAAAAATAGAGAATGTCAAAGCTCAGTAGATAGAGTACTTAAGTTAAACATTTTTCTAATATGTTTCATGGGTATTTCAAATTATGTTAACTGTTACTAGAGCACCATACTTGAGAAACTGTTACTCAAAACTGGGTTGATTCAGGATGTAAGGGGAGGAGGTTGAAACTCCACCTCTACCAGCATTACTAATAAATTTATATTACTTTTGTTGTTGTTTTAGTTTACTTACGACTACAGATTAATAGCAACTTCAGTAATAAGATCAGTTAGAAAGTCTACAAAATCATTAGTAGCTTAGTAGGGCTTTAATCCAACAATTTCAGAGCTTATATTTTTAATTATAATGTGATTTATAGGAAAATATAAATGGTTAAAGGCAAAAATTTTATAACTAAAATTAAATAGTTATAATTATATTTAAAAAATTATAAATTTTAGTGTTCATAAATAGGATGCTTGTTTTAGTTTTTTTAAGTCTTCACTTACAGTCATAGCACTTGCATTTTTCCTTATTTTGGATTTCAACAACAAGAAACATCTTTCTTGTGAGTGTTATAACTTTCAAACAATGAAAAAATTGATTAACAAGTATATGTTATAGGAGCTGCTGCTATCCTAAGCAATGCTAACTTTAACTTAGATGAAACAAATCTCTAAAGTCTAGAGCTAAAACTAAGGTGCAAAATTTTTCCATGGCAGCATTTAATTGATGTTTATATTACAGTGTTCATTTTGAAATAATCAGTTAATTGCTGAGGCTGTAACAGGATTGCTGTAGACTCCAGATGTTTTGACTTCAGAAAAATTGAAAAAAGCTTTACAGTAATTAATAAAAACACTGACATCTGATGTTTTTCTTTGGTACTATTGACTGTTTTTTACTGATTTCTGCTAAAAAGTAAGGGTATTTTTTCCTCAATATGTGTGCGTACTTGTACAACAGTAAATAATAATTTCTGGAAAAATAGGAGGTTAGAGGTGGGGTTTTTGATTTACCTTGGACCCCTCCTCTAATCCCGTACCTGATTATATAACATTGAATAATATAGTTACTAATTTCTGATAAAAAATGTGGAGGTTTGCTTCCCTGTACCCTCCACTAAAAGTGTGCCTGCTTGTACAATATTCAAGAACAAAGTTGTTGATTTTTAGAACAAAAGTGGATGATGTATGGACTCCCTGGACCCCTACCCCCAGATCTGCACCTACTTATAAAACATTAAATAATAAGGTTACATGGTTATAAGATAAAAATATGATACAATGTAAAAGATAATAAATTTACACTTTATTTAATACTTAAGTTACCAGAGAGTAGTCAGCAGCTCAAAATTAGTGACAATGGCAGATAACCGTAGTAGCTTTGCAATAATAAAGACAGGAATAGTAAATTTAGTGGCAATGGGAAGCATTACCAAACACTCAAAAAATGAAGCATTCCTCCCACCTGTTCATTATGTAGGTTTGTGCTTAATAACAAACATAATGGTAATATTTCAGATTTTTGGATAGTCAAAATAATCAAACAGTAAATAATCAAAAACCCTAATTTTGAATAGTTGATTCTTAGCACTTGCAAAGCAATAGTAGGGTCCACTAACTGGAAGTTTGACAGATATCAAGTAACCAAGTCCATTATTCAGTGAATTCTGACTGAGATCATCTTAAAGTGTCAAAAGACAATTTTAGACTACAATTTTTAATAAAAAGAAAAGACTGAGACAAACATGTTATACTTAAACAAAGCAAGAGCATTTGTGTTTATAATGAGTGTGTTGGACTGGCAAAAGAGAGAGAGAGAGAGAGATGAAGTGAAACCTTAATGAGCTCTCTCTCTCTCTAGTCTAGTGTGACCTCCCCTTTAAGGTAAAATAAAATGAAGCTAAACCATAAGTTAAAACAAAATAACAGTCTCTGCTCACCAACAGAAAAGATAACTTTATTTTGAGACATGGTGAGCTATCCTTCCTGTAAGAGAATGAGGTTAATGGCCAATTATTAAATCAAGAAGTCTGAATACATGCTAATACTTATGATATTTGTTTGGAAAATACTGATTATGCATTTTAATTCATTCAATGTTCTAAGTACATAACTTTGTAATAGTCTAGTTTTTTTCATCTATATACTAATATTGTCCCATAGTAACATTTGAATTGCTTATTACATAAAAAGTTGGGAAAAACAAGTTTAAAGAAACATTTACTACAAATTTGCAGATGCTTGTATAATTTACTTTTATGATATTCTTATTGCAAATTATGACTATGTTTAGTTAGATAGTTCATAATTATGTAAATTTTTCTTCACTATGGTTTTTCTTTTTTTCCAGTTCTCATGTAGTGAACATCTAGATCTTGAAGCTAGTAAATATCTCTATGGTATTTTCAGTGCTTGGTTGCATGATTGTCCAGTAAAAGTGAAAATTCTGATTTTGGAAATTAGTACAAACTATTACATGTCCAATCAGACATTGAAAAAAGTTGTTTCTTACCTTGGATAATATGTTCACTTTTAGCAGATAGTTTTGTGTTAATCCAGCTGTGCATCACTGGTATTCTAAGTTATAGGCATATTGATTTGATTGGCAATACTTAATTGGTTGTAAATATCACATTGTTTTTGCAGACATGAAATTCATTGTGCTTGTAAAAAATGCTCTTTTCTAAGTGATTTATTCAGTGCTTGAAATGATAGTTTTGAATAAATGTTTCAAAAAATTTGCTATTTGGTTTTTTACTAGTTGCCTGAGATAAAGTTTAAGTAAATATCATAAGGTATAGCTAAGATAATAGGGAATTAGAAGAGCAGTATACAATTAGAGGGCTACTTGTAATATTTGCAAATGAACTCTCTTCTACCTCATGTGAAGTAGCTTGCCTCCGTGTTGGGAGGGGGGGTATGCAACTTCTGTGAATGTCACATAATACTCAATTTTAAAATATACCTGCATAATTTGTAGAAATGTTCATGGAAAACTCCATGACAGAAAGAAATACACAAATTTTTTGTCAAATATTTAGAATAAGAAAATTGCAAAACTGTTATGTTTTTGATAATTCTCTTGCAAAACTGCATTAATTTCTACTTATTCTGGTTGAATTTTCCTGTATTTACTATTTTGTCTTGTAAAAATTTATAGAAAGAAATTAAAGCTAAAGTTTATTAACAGTTAATTTCTGATCAAAGCAAACTACATACTTAGAGCAAGACTTAAAAATCAACATAGTCATTTATTCACAATTATTTATCTTGTGTTATAAAATGTGTAGATTAAAAACTTCACCTTTGTCAGGTTAAAATAAATATAATGCAAAACAAATAAATTATTTCAATCTAGAATATGTTTTGTGCACAAGCCCTAATTTATTAATAACGTATCTATTTATGTGAAATAATTTTGTTTTGTAATGAAAAATTCCTAAAAAATGACTATTTCAATGCATATTCATATTTTTCAGTTTAAAGTAATTTTGTTATATTTTGACTCTCAGTTTCCTATAAGTAGATGTATTTCCTGTATGTATTAACCACAATGTACTTGACAGCCAGTTTGTAGTCCATTTTGAAGTTTGTAGATCTGTATGTGACTGAATACACTTGTCTTGTTTTGTAATTTATTTTATTCCATTATTTTACTAGTTCACAAGGCTCATCGTGAAGAATTGGAATCAGTCCGCTTTGTCTTTGAGGTAATATTTTAATTTCACATAATTTTTAGTTTGTGATAAAAAACAAGTATATTGAGAATATAAAATAAAAGTATAACAGATTTCTCTCTTAAGTATATTTAATTTATAGTCGTAATAAACAGTGTATTTACATTTTTTGTTTGATGTTTTTGTACAGTGTTGTAAGTCAAGGTTGTCTAAACATATGAGATAATCAAATCAATCTGCATGAAACTTGATTTCTAATGTATAAAGTAAATCATTTCCATGAATCATGTTCATTTTTATTTTATGTTTATATAATTTTTTTATGGGTAGAATTTGAAGATGTCTTGAACTTTTTTGAAATTCACAAAAATGTGTGTAGGAAATTGAAATAATTGATTTTTCTTAGATGCAGTATACAAAGTATAATTTGAAGCATTTCAATTTGAAAAGTTTGCATTGAAAGCGTGATTTTGGTATACCAATACTAAGTTTGAATGCACATTTCATACATATGTTTATATTACAAATTATGTGCCTTTTGAAAAAAATTCATTTATTGATCTGGTTAATGAGATAATGTCTTACATCCAGCATGAAGCCTAAATCACAACTGTAAAATGTTAATTGAAATATTTATTTCAAAATTTCAGAAAATCCTACTTCTGCTTCCTGAACTATTGCATAAGAAATGGCAATATCACAGTATCAAACGCATTTTAAAAAAGATGCTTCATCATGGAAATTCTACAAAGGTAGATTCAGCTCATCAGTTTTATTGCTGCATAAATTTAAGCAGGAAAGTGTTTTTAGGTTATTTGTTTTTTTAATTTATTAGTTTGTCTTAGACTTAAATCAGAACAATTTTGGATGCACCAAGTACAAACAATGCCATCTATCCTCATACATATATTTCAATTTATGTAACCAGAGGTTCAATGTAGGTTGAAGTTTTATAACTAAACAGTATCTTCGCAAAACAAAAACAGTATTTTAATTTGTTTGTTAGAATGTTAAAGAAAATGACTTTAGAAATACAAGATAGTTAAAAATAAAATAAATAGGAAATTATCTGAAGCAAGAAAAAGAGTGCAGAGTCTTAAAATGTGAATGACACTGTTTGAACAAAAAATAATGAACATCACCTAAATGTAAACCATAAATAATAAAAAAAAAGAAATATAAATTAAAAAATTGACTGAGCTTTAGCTACAAGACACCTTAGTCAAGGACAAAGTAAAAAGATGTGTTATAAAAATTGTAGATTAGTAAACATAAATTAATTGAAATTGCAGATAATGACTAAAATATTATTGGAAGGAAAGTAGAAGTGATCATGTGAAGAAATTGAATCTAAGGTTTGGGTAGTTTTAAATAACATCATGAAATCTGTTTGAGGAAGTTTTTATTGAAAGTCATGTAATTGTGTTTGTTGAAAATGAACCACAAAAACCTTAACCATTCATATTTGTGAAAACTGTAATATTTGCTAATGGCATTTGAACAAATTTAACATGCTGGAACCATTTATAAAAATAGTTTATTGTCTAGTAATTTAGTTTTTCACTTGTATATAAAATACTAGAAAAAAATTGGATAAAGCATTTGCACCATAGCAAGTGATTTTATACAGTTGCATCATTTCCCACCACTAGAATAATGAATGTTGTTGATGTGTGTAATTTTTGTATTTTTGGTTTTGTGTGAGAAAATATGGAAGATCAACTACAAGTGAGAAAATTATCAAATTATGTCACAAAAGTTAGAAGCAAAAGCAGTAAAGCTATTAAGTTTTTAATATTTGAGTAGTTTTCAAGTTAGAAGTAACAAGAAGGTTAAGGCCATAATCTATGTCAGTTCTGATACTTTGAGTGTTTATGGAAGAAATGTTAGTAAAACACAAAAATAAAAGCACTAACCCTAGAATACAAGCATGTGGTTAGTATGAACTCATACCAAATGGTGTTAATGATTGAAAATTTAATTATCAAATGTTATGTAATTCAATGTAAAAAATTGTTCCACCATTTCAAGCATCCTCTTAAAAAACAACAAAAAACCCTGAATGAGTATGCATTTAAAAGTCATAAGAGTTTGGTAACAAGAAGCAAATTAGACAATATAGATAATTTTAGCCTTTCATTAGACCGTGCCCCTCAGTTTTAACAGTACTCCACAATAAAACTAATGTTATCATAGTAGGCTCTAGGTTTTCTTATTACTTGTTTCTTATTGTGTTTCAAACTTTGTAAGGTAGAGTTGTAATAATAATAACATTTATATTACAGAAAATATAGTAATGATATTTCACTTTTGACTTTTATTTAGGTTACTTTAGGACAATTTGGTCAACATTTATTACTCTGAAATTTCAGATTATTAAAGTGGAAGTCTTTTTTTTTTTTGAAGTTAAAAATACTACAAATTTGGTTATAGTGTCACACAGCTAACTTTTAAAAAATTAATGCATATTGTACCACCATTGTAAAAATATAACATTACAGATGCTAGCATGAAGAAGTTAAACAGTGATTTTAACACAATTATGCTTTATTACTTGAACAGTTGTTAACATCAATAACACTCACACAATTAACATGATTATTGATGTTAATCTCACTATTTATTGGTAGAAGAGTAGTCCAAGAGTCAACAATGGATATTGCTAGCTGTTAGATGGTGGCAGATAGCCATAACTGCTTTGCCATAAACAAAACAAACACACTCAGCATTCATAAACTGGAAGCTTTGCAGTTATTAAATACCCATCAGTTGAATATGTTAAATAGTGATAAAAAGGAAGAGCAGAAATTTGCAGTTCTTTCTTGAAGTCGTAGTAATGAATAGTTTGGTGTGTATAAATCACACAAAACATTTTTACCACGTGATAGTGAAAACAACAAAAAATAGGGATGGAATGTGGAAAAGAGCTTAGAAAAGAAATAAATGCAAGTGGGTTAAATGTAAGTATTGAAAATGTCTTGGGAGAGGAAACATGAATCTCAATGACATGGAAATTGCTAAACTTTAATTGCATAAAATTATAAATAACAAAGATTTGTGGAACTCTTAACAGAGAAGCTGGTATGTTTCAAGTAACTCTCATGCTATGGGCTTAGACAATTAGACTGAGATCATGACCCCTAAATGACCATTATAGTTTCCATACTATAACTTTTAATATGTTCCATCTATTTCACATTTTCAGTTAGCATTACATGTCTTTTGTGCACAAAAGACATCAGAGTTTTAATCATTTTTACTAAAAATTTCTCTGTAGATACATGGAAGTAGTGTTGACTGCTCTGAGTGCAAAGTGATTTTTATGCTAAGATTAAAAATACTCTTCTTCATCTGAAAATTGTTAAATTTAATTTGTGTAATCTCTAAAAACTAAATTAATATCACTTTTTTTCAGTAAAACTTTATATTTTTATCTGTTATTTTCTCTACTCTGACTATATGCATTTGGTGAATTTGACAATCCTTGTTACCACCATAAAAATAGAAAATAAATTTAAATTGCTCTCTTTTTTTTCTAGAATAACACAAATTGTAACAAGAAACTACACTTGTTTATCCTAAATAGCTTAAAGCTCATAACACTATACACCTGTTCCTACTTAAATTTATTGTTCTTTGAACTGTGTATAAGTAATAATCCTGTTATGAAAGGTGTAAGTCACTTGGTGAATGTGTGGTTCACTTTACCATATCAAATTACATAATGTACAAGCTCTATGTGAGTGAACATAACATTTTTGGACAACATGGGACCTATTGGTCCATTTTAGCTGTTCCATCATCTAAACTAAACTATTAATAAATAAATTTTAAAACAATTTTGAAGCCAGCCCTTATCATTCATATACTTATCAAACTTTCTCTTAAACTCACTTATATTTACTGCTTCCACAACATCTGAAGGCAACCCATTCCTGTTAGAAAAATATAACTGTCTTAGTTGAAAATGACTCCTACCCTGCCAAGATTTATATTTGTGTCCCATAGTCCTACTATTCTCACTGTTAAGTATGAAAAAAGATGATGCATCAACACTACCAGTTCCATTTACAATCTTAAACACCTCAATCAGCTCCTCCCCTAACTCTTCTTTTTTCCAAGAGAAAATAATATGAGAGATTTCAACCTCTCCTCGTATGACAACCCCTCCATCTCAGGCACCATTCTAGTAACTCTTCTCTGAACCTTTTCCAACAATTTAATGCCTTTCTTAAGACAAGGGGCTCAAGACTGAATACAGTATTCCAAATGTGGCCTAACCATTGACCTATACAATGAAATTATAACCTTATTAGACTTCTGTTCAGTGTTTCTGTAGATACAACCAAAAATCCTATTTGTCCTACCACTAGCAATAACACACTGCTTGTATTGTTTTAGAGACTGATCAACTATTACATCAAGATCCCTTTCTTCCAAAACATGCTTACCTATGCTGACACTATAACTATTTCTCAATCTTCAGGGTTTCTATTCTATGCTCATCTAAGCATTGAAAACGCTTGCTCCAGTCTTTTATACCCCACTCAAATGCTCTTGGCAAATTCAAACTTGCAAAATTCTCCCACAACTTCAATGCACCCTCTATATAGGTACTGTATATGAGCACCTCATTCAAATAATGCAATTACTTTTTCATGACAGAGTATTAGGCATGGGTTTCTATAAACAGGAGTGTTGTGATTATTCACAACATACTTTGCGAATTTGAATGTGGTTGGCGTTACTATGGTTGTATCTTCTTTAATATTTATAAATTACTTTAACAATAACAACAACAAAAAATGTAATGACAGGTATGTATTCCCAAGTTAACGCTTCTATTACGGAGGCCAACCAGACTTCTTCCGTTCCACCTCTGCTATCTGGTGTTTTTCAATGGCCAGGGGAGGGGTCACTCTCAGTCAAAGCTGCCCATAGTATGATTCGTTATGAGATGGAGACATGTGTGGACCGAGGGTATCTCTCCGGGGGACCAGCTGGGGAGAATTTAGACTCTTTTTCAGCTCCTTCTTTTACTAGGTCGGCCTCAACAGGATCATTTTGATTAGCCACCTCCAGACCCTTTTCTTCTTTTGGTTATTTGGGTTTGTGAAGTTTTTGTGGTCTCTCCTATTGCATTAGCAGAAAGGATGGCAAGTGACTACTTGGTTTTTCCTCCTTCTCCTAATATTTCTGTTCCTGCTGGGAGATTTGCCACTCAGTTACATGACAGGATAGCTATGCCTTGTCCTCCACGTTTATCAGAAGAGCATGCTTTGGCTTATCACTGCCAGGAGGTGTATTTCGATTTTCAATGGATGGACTCATTTTTGGACCTATGGAGTCTAGATTGGAATCTGTAATCACTTTAACCCGATGACTACCGGCTACTAACTCTCTTATTAGGCAATGCAAGTGTGAGGGCAAAATCATTTGTGAATTTAAAAAATGATAGAGAACTTATCTTTTAATGGATTTCTGATTTTATTTTTATAAATAGTAGCATAACATTCAATTATTTGTACAAAATTGTATTATTTCATGAAGTTTAAAGAGGAATTTAATGAAAAAATTCCTAAAATACGTTTTAGACTGTAAATAAGCGCCCTCTAAGAAATGTTTTTTTTCAAAAATTTTTGAAAGATATTTCCTTTCACTTCAGCACTG
>NW_013666553.1:199061-206892 GCF_000517525.1 Limulus polyphemus | reverse complement strand
AGTTTTATTGTTGGAATGAAATATAGCAAGACTTGCATTGCCTACTAAGAAAGTTAGTAGCTGGTAGTCATCAGGTTAAACAGATCACAGTTTTCTCAGATTCATCTTACTCTCATGACTGTCCTGAGGTATTTATTTTCGATCTAACTTTTGTCTGAAGCCTATCAATGCTCCCCTAAGCAAGTTGAGGACAAGTTGGGGATTTTGCTGATGTCTACCTCAGTCAGATTGACTTCTTCAGTTCTTTCTTTGGTTTCCTGGCTTGTTTGTTGGTGGGATTTATTAGGTAGAGACACTTTGTTAAAAAGTGTTTGTTTACTGTCTTCTACCCTCAGGGAGTTACAGGAAGCTCCTTTTTTCCATCCCATGTTGTTTGCCAGAGTTCCAGAGACATTAGAATCATGAATTGATTCAGTTTGTTTACATTCTTCTTTATAGTCATTGGCTTCTTGCCTTTCTGGCACTAATTTGGGAATATCAGTTCAAAGTGTTTCCCGATCCCCTGCTTTGGTTCCCATGTCTGTTGGTTCCCATGATAGAGTCCGTCTGTATTCTCTAGGATCTTTGGCTTGGGTATACTGCTGACAATGGCATTGGTGGCTATCCCATGGGTGGGGGAGCAGTGGGAGCACGATTACATTTGGAGTTCTTTCACCAGGGATTCATGGGTACTCCATGTTATTGCTTCAGGGTTGATCATTCAATTTACATCACCTCCACCATTATCTGCACAACCAGTTGCCGTTTCACCTCTGCGGAGAGTGGAGCTTTCTTCCCAGGCTATGAGAGAGTTGTTAGTCAAAAGGCCAATAGAGGGTTCCATTCCACTTTTCCTGGATTTTATTCCCCTTTATTCCTTGTACTCAAGAAGACAGGAAAGTGGTGTCCAGTCATCAATGTGTCTCGACTCAACCAATTTTTAGATCCTCCTCATTTTACATTGGAATCTTTTCTGAACCTATGATGGTACTTTGTGCCAAGGCTCTTAATGACCAAGGTTACTGATGCTTATCTTTCTGGAGGTTGTTCAGATTTGTGCACAAGGGTTAGGTGCTGCAGTTCAGGGCTCTACCTTTTGGTATTGCATCAGCACCCTTATGTCTTCTGCAGAGTTGTTCGAGCTTTTTCTCATCGCCTGCATTCCTTGGGTCTGTGCACACATCATTATATGGATGACTGGCTTCTTCTGGCACTATCCCATCAATTAGCAGAACAACACTCTCAGATTCTCCTTTCTGAAGCCAGAAAAGTGGGCTTACTTGTCAGACTGGAGAAATTTATTCTATCACTGATGCAATATCTCGTCCACCTGGTTGTGTTTTTCACTAATCACATAAGTCATGCTCAACCAACCCCTATTTTGCTTCAAGCCATTGAAAGAGCTGTCAGGATTTACTTATGTCTCCTTCTCTTACTGCGCAGTTGGTTCTCTTTCTTTCGGGGATGTGGGCATCCCTTGAGCTTCTTATTCCTTTGGGACTAGCACATATGAGGTCCCTTCATTGGTCACTGCGTAAACAATGGATTGTGCATTCCAATCCTTTGGATCATCCTGTCTCATTACTCAGAAGCAACATCGTTGATTGCGAATGGTGGTTGGATTGGAACAACACTACTATTGGGGTACCAATTCCACCAACTTGTCCCAAGAACCTTTTGTTCACAGACGTATCTCTTCAGGGATGGGGAGCTTATTTTTAAGGTCAGGAGTTACAGGGTATTTAGACGTAACACGAGTCTACCCTCCATATCAACATTTCCAAACTCTTGCAGTACACTGGGCAGTGATTCAAGGTCTGTCTCTCTTGAAGTGAAAAATTGTCATGATACATTCCGACAATTCCACATTCTTGAGACCTTTGTTTTTGTACTTTGGATTTTCTCTACTGGGCTCATGCTCATCATATCAGTCTTTTAGCATGTCATGTTCCAGGAGTGATATATTTAACTGCAGATTACTTATCTTGACCCAACTGAATTTTTCCGAAGGAATGGATGCTACATCACAAGGTTTTAGAATGGATTTGCTGTCAGTTCAGGTCTCAAATGATCGATGCCTTTGTGACTCATTAGAATTCTCAATTGCAGTTGTTTTGTACCTCATCCTCAAGCATTGGCAGCAGAGGCATTCAGTCAGGACTGGACAGGTTTACATCTGTATGCCTTTCCCCTGATTCGGCTATTGCCCTGAGTTCTGATTATGGTTTGTTCTACTCCCTGTCGAGTTCTCTTGGTTGTACCATATTGGCCAGCTCAAATGGGATTTCTGCTTATATAGTATCTGCAGGAATGTCCATTTCTACCTCTTCCACATTGGCAATCTCTGTTGAGACAACCTCAATCAGATTCTCCACCCAGATGTTCGGAAACTCGATCTTCATGCTTGTAAGTTATGTGGTCCTTTGTATGACATAAGGGTTTAACTTCTAAGGCTTCTCTGTATTTAACAAAATTTCTCCATAGGCTAACCATGGCTGTTTATCAACGGATATCGAATACTTATCGTCAGTGGTATATTAAAAGGAATTTAAACCCTCTTCATCCTAAAGTATCTACCATATCCCAGTTTCTGACTTGGGTATTTGAGAGGGGTCTTGCTTCACCTATGGTGGCTTTATATAAGACATCCTTATCCATTACTTTTGGTATTCTAAATATCAGAAAGTTTTTGGAATCCTCAGTACTATCAGGTCTACTCAAATCCTTATGTATTCTTCAACCCAAACGACCTTTTCAATTACTAAATTGGGATTTTACAGCTGTTTTACATTCATTATCTCATCCTCCCTTTGAGCCCTTAGCTCTGTATTCTTTGTTCCTCTTTTTCTTAAATTGTAATTTTTTGTTGTTGTTTTTGGCTTGTGGGCATTGTCAGTTGGAGTTATTTGCAATCCACGTGCATTGGACTCTTTATCATTCTGCAGTTGTCCTGATTTACTCCGATAGGTCTTTTCTTCCCAAGATTCTGGCAGCCAGGGAAGGAGAAAGATCCTTCTCACCAATCCATTTGCCAGCCATTTCTCACCTTTATGACTGCTCCAATCCTGATAACTTGTTATGTCCTGTTAGGGCCCTCAAGTGTTGTGGCTTGTACTAACTCATTTCAAGGTACTAGGAATTGATTGTTTATTCATTGGAATCCTTCCATTTCCTGTGACTTATCTCCCATTACTCTAATGCGGTAGCTTCGTAAATTGATTCACATTGCCTATAATGGATTATCATTACAGGAGAAGAATCTTTTGCGTGTCACTTACAAGAATCGTCAAATCTCTATATCATTAGCTGCCTGGTTGAATTGCTCCTAATACATTCCTATCTCATTACTTACATGATCTGGCAGTTTTCTCTTCTGAGTGTTTTTGACTACTCCCTGTAGTTATTGTGACCACATCTGTTAGATTTTAACTAGAGGTGAGTGTTTTCCTCAATCATATACTCTCATTTTCCAGGGTCCCTTTGTTTTTCACCCGATCCCACTCTGTGGCAAGTGTTGCCCGGACAGGTATGCTTTCTCTTTTCAATTCCGCACTAGCAACCACTTTCGCTATAATTATCACAGGTTTCAACAGGCTCTGTCGAAATAGGAACATAAGACCATCTTAGTGCATACCAGATGGTATTAACTTCTTATTATGGACCGCCACTCATGGATTATCATGAGTAAAGCTAAAGAGGATCCTGCTCATCCATGCTGACCTTCAGGTTGAATAAACCACGGTCAGTTTGCTTTTAAAAATGTAGAGAACTTAGTTTACCTATTGCATAGTTTCCAGACCACTGTTCTTCAGGGCTCCCCAATGCATATGTATTACACCCCAGACTCTATGGTTGGAGCTCGGGAGTCTTTACCACCCCCAGTTTCCAGTTGCTAGGGTGATGGACAGAGGCTTTTCTTCCAGAATGTTTGAGTGTGTTCCTCCACTCTTGGAGAAGAGGATGAAGTTGGGGCCCTTCTACTCTGGTCCCTGGATGTTTTTCCCAGATGTCAATAAAAGTGGTACCAGCCTCCGCGGGAACCTACTTGTAATTCTGGTTCAGATTTGATGCAAACCTAATCAGTTGGGGGGGGGGGGTGCATGGCCCTTCTGTTTAATCAATGTTGTTCATGGACAGAGGTCCACAATCTCCTCATAATTCCGATTGCAATGTGGTCCTATCCTAGGTCTTTGGTTGAGCACAGGTTCCATGTCCTCCATAATTTCAGGAGCAACTGGAATACTCCTTGCCCACTTGGTTGAGGAGCGAGGATGAATGTTCATAATTCCATACTGGAGGAGTTCTGTTCCTTTGGTTGAGTATGGCATACAAGATCTTGTCATTCCAAGCCTGGGTTGTTGTCTTTTGGACTTCTTCAGGTGGAGGAGAAAGTTTGTCCACTTTGGTGTTGCTCACTTTCTTGTCATGATTCTGGTGGGGCAAATGCATCACTCTATGGCTACAGGTTGGGATCCAATCAAAAGTATATATATAACATTGCAGTCCTATAGCCCTAGTCACTAATGTGGGATATAGGTAACACGATCCCTTAACTCTCTCAACACGGGGTTGGTCAATTTGATCGATTTGCCTGACCTTTTGTACTCATTTAATACTTAACTCTCAATATATTGGGTATATCGTCACGAAATTTGGCAGTCTTTCAGTTAATATTATAGGTCTTTCACATACAAAAAGTCATAATTTGTAGTAAAGTATTTTTAATAAAATAAAAGTTTGTCCATGAATATATTGAGTATTTTTTTGAATAGTCAGTGAGCAAAATAATTTTTGTGTTAAAATTAAAAATAGTTTTTGTCATCTCAAAAAACTAAAATATCCTTTGTGTAATCCCTGAAACCTCCTAAATGCATTTCAAACATTTTTTTCACTAAATCCTTATCTCAAAACGGGATCGCTCAATTCAATTGACCTTGTAACCACCAAAAAGAAAATTGAAATAAACCTAAATTAACCTTCTTTTCTTTCTAGAATGACTTTAAATTGTAACATGAAACTACATTTGTTTATCCTAAGTAGCTCTAAGTTCCTAACATTATACATCTATTTATAATTAAATTTTATTGTTTTATTGCCTTTTGAACTGTGTATAACTACTATCGACACCATTATAAGTTGTAAATCACTCGGGGAACATGTGACTCATGTTACGCTATCGAATTACATTATCCACGAGCTGCTCACACGTGTGCCTCGTGAACCATTTTAATTATATTGTTATTATTACTTGTTTTACCTAATCTAGTGTTAAATAACTTAAAAAAATCTGAACTTTTAATTTTAGTTACTTTTATAATAATAAATAAAGAATAAATATGAAAAACAGGAAATAAAGTACTTACCCAATCTTCTTTTTTCTTGTTCTCGATTGTTAAGCCTGATTTTTTATAGTAAAGCACTTAACAATTTTTATTTAATTAAATAATACTTACGATGCTTTTCTTTAATTTTATCTCTTATACTCTTTGTGAGCCAAACTGGTTTTTTACTTGCAGCTACCCTTTTCTTTCTATAAGGAATATGTTTACCTTAAATATTTAAAAATTTATCTTTAAAGATTTTTCCGTATCTGATCAGTGTCTCCAAATAACTCAGCTGCCCAATTCACAACAGATAACTCTTGTCCCATCTCTTCAAAATTTGTTATTTTGAAATTTGTAACCAAAATATCATTAATCCTTATCTCCATATGCAGCAAAATATTGAACCTAATAGAGAAATGATCACTTGCACCCAGATGTTCTTCTTGGTAATTTCTATATTTGAAGTTAACAATAAATCAGAAATAGTATTGTTTCTAGTAAGTTTCTTGACTAATTGCTGAAGAAAGCCATCTTCAACAGTTTCCAAAAAACCTTTCTCCCTCACGGTTTGACTCTAGCATTTTCCATTCTATTCACATGCTTTGTCAAGGAATCACCCATAACTATAACCTTATCATTTACATCCTTCTCTTACCTTTTTTGTTTTCCTTCCCTCTGACAGTTCCTTGTCTGCAGAAGCCAAGGGCTGAAATTGTTGCTCAATAGAATTCACTACTTTTAGCCCTAATAGTACTCTTTCTAACTTCCTTAAAGTCTTCATGTAAAAACTGAAGCTCCTCTTGAAATCCTGCAGCCATTTCCCACAGTTTACATTTCTCTTTATTTGTTGCCTCTACTTTAATTATGATAGCTTCCAACTTCTTCTCAAACCTACAAACTCTACATACAAATTACACATTTTCATTACTAGTTTCCTTAAAAGTACATGCCAATCTCAAGTTCTCAAATAAAACCCACTCATTACACCTAACAAACTGTGAATTCTAAATTCATACACTAGTCTTAACCATCGTATTTATACTTATAGCCTGAAAATAAATACTCAGTACCAAATACCAGTAGCCTGTTGTCTTATTATTTTTCATAATCTTACCTAATATAACTTTTTCTAACCTAATACATTTCTAATTTTTATATTTTAGTTAGTTTTATAATAATACATAAAGAATACACATGAAAAAACAAGAAATATAGTATTTACTGGTCTTCTCTTTTTTTAAATTTAATATTACTTTTTTGTACTAATGGTATTACTACACTAAATTAATCTTTGTCTAATTAAATAACACACCTAAGAACACAATAATAACATGCCAAAATCAAACAATGTCCTATAACTATCATAATTTTTCTGGCTTTCTAACTATGCAATAAGAGCCTTTAAAAATTCAGCTAAGCTGGTTGATGTGATTCCTGTTAGAATAAATTTGAAACTGATTGATGAGATATATAATTCCATGTACAGAAAACAATGTAATATAATATGTTGCTTGAGAGATTAAAACATAGGTTTTCTATTAGTTAGTAAGTTGTGAAAGAGAAGGCATTACAAGTGGTTCTGGTTTTCTAGTGAACAAATGGCTCCGTGAACAAATAAGATTGAAGGCTATAAAAATGTGATTTACCTTCAATATTATAATGAATATTTTATATTGAATTCCTTACTTCAGAGAGGACAGGTAAATATATTAGAGAAGAGGGAAGACCTAAAGTACCAACGTCACAATTCCTATACTAGGGGATATTGAGGTTTTTTAAAATATTTCCCTATAAAACTTGTATAAATAATATTAAAATTTGATTTATTAATCATACTTTGATGCCAAGTTTATTTGTATACATTGATAATACAATTGTTTAAGGAAATTTTGAATCTTACTCTGTAAAAGGTTGTGATGTGTGCACCCTGACCTACTTGTATCAAGAAGGTTAATTTTAAACCTATACAAATGTCAAGTAATATTTGTATTATCTGTGTAAGATAATGACTTAATTAATACATTCAGTGGATGGTTGAACTAAAAATACTTCTTATGTTACCAGTTATTAGGTCGTCAAGAAATTAATTTTGTGTTTTGGAACACTTTCATTAACCACCCTCAAAAAAACGTACATCATGTATAATAGTTAAACGAACCACCTAAATGTCACGTTAGTGTAGCCTACATAATGTGTAAAGTTTAGTTTACTCTAATCTCTTATAGTGATGGAATACGGCGAGATACACATTCGGCAGGTAATAATGTTTGAATGCAAGAAAGGAAACAACGCCTCTGTAGCCACAAAGAATATCATAGTTTATGGAAATGTTTTGAACATTCGTAAGTGTCAACGATGGTTCAGTAAATTTCGTTCTGGTAATTTTAGCCTTGAAAACTGTAATGGCAGTGGCCGACATGTTCAAATTGATATTGATGCTCTGAAGATGCTTGTTGAGCCTAACCCAAGGCAACACACTCATGAAATGGCTCTGAAATTGCATGTCTCATGATACAGTACATAAACAT
>NW_013666553.1:196012-198530 GCF_000517525.1 Limulus polyphemus | reverse complement strand
TATTTCATTTAATAAATGTTTTATTTTGATGTATAAGTTGTTCGAGTTTTTTCATCTAAAAAAAAAGCGACATTAGTCTCTTGACGATCTAATAGAAGCTTCCAGTTCAGTGACTAATAACTGGCAATTTCCAGTCTTTTTTATTTGATTTCTAATTTATTTTTGTTTGCTGGTAGTCAAAAGTACTCTACAATTGGTTTTAAGAAGAATTTACAATTAGGTTTGGTTTTCACAGTTACTTTATAAAAGTGATATTTCAGAAGTAAACAATGCCTGATACATCTGAATGATATATCCAGGTAAAACCATTAAACAATATTCCTTTATTACAAATTTATCTTATTTTCTACCTGCACTTCACTGTATCTGAGGTTGATTCATTTAGCTAAGCTTGCAAGTTGTGTGCATTCTCATCTTCATGCTTACTTCCTTCAACAACATATATGGAAATATTAGTTTTTTACAACTTGTATGTAGTTTTATAATGAATACAGAAAATTACAAAGTAACTACAGATATTAGTTATCAATGTTTTTTTACTAATAGGAAAAACTACCAAAAATGATATAAATAATTCAGGTGGTGTAAACATTTGAAGTTCTTTTTTGCTTAACCCTCTTGCTATGGGCATCCATTTCTGTGCATATCATGAGGTCTTACTGATTTATATTCAAAATTTAATTAACCTACTTTCTTATCAAGGTATACCAATAAATTTGGCATAAAAATGTAGCTAATAATTCAAATTTTAATACTATATATATTTAACTTTTTAATTTTGTATGGTATAATTTAAAAAGATCTTGAACCTCCCGTAGTATGAGAATTGTGACATTTGCTCTAGGTATCCATTCTTTAATTTTTTTACCACCTTTCCAGGAAGTGCAATATTTAATGTAAATTACTCATTATAATGTTGTAATCCCTCAAGCAAAGCATAGTTTTTATAGCCTTTAATCTTATTTGGTTACAGAGCCATAAAGTAGAAAGTCAGCCCCCTCTTGTCATGCCCACCTGTCACATCTTCTCTTTCAGAAATTCTCAATAGTTTTGTCTGATATTTAATACTATATTATTTATAACCGATAGAAATCCAAAGCTTTAATCTATCAATTGATGTATTATATTATGTTCTTTGCTGTACAGAGAATTGTATATTTTGCTTTCAGTTCAAACTTTATTCCCATGGGAAACCCATAGACAAACTTAACTGAATTTTTAATGGCTCTTGTTGCATAGTTAGAAAGCCAGAAAAATTGTAATAGTTATAGAACATTGTTTGCTTTTTGTATGTTATTATTCTGTGTTTAATTAAATAATAAGTTATTTAGTGCAGTAGTACCATTAGTATAAAAAAAGTAAAGTTTCAGTGACAGTCAACAGCAAAAAAAGATGACCCACGTAAGTACTATATTTCTTGTTTTTCATATGTATTTTTTATTAATTATTATAAATGTAACTAACATGTAAAAATTAGAGACTTTTTAGATTAGATTAAGTAAAGTAAAGAGAAATAATAAAAAATAAATTTTGTTCATGAGGTATACACTTACTAGCAATAAGTGGCCTGTGCATTACATCATTTGTAAGGATAACATGAGCTACATGTCCACCAAATGATCTACAACTTGTATGATGGGAATATTAGTTAGACACAGTTCAAAGGGCAATAAAACAATAAAATTTAAGTATAAACAGATGTATATTGTTATGAGTTTAAAGCTACTTAGGATAAACAAATGTAGTTTCATGTGCAATTTAAAATTATTCTAAAAAGAAACAAGGGCAATTTAGATTTATTTCAATGATTTTTTTTTTGGTAGTTACAAGGTCAGTAAATTTGACCAACTTCATATAGAGAATATAACAGATAAAATATAAAGTTTTACTGAAGAAAAATGTTTGAAATTTATTTGGCAAGTTTTATAAATTTTGCAAATGAAATTTGAGATTTTTTTAGATGAAGAAAAGGGTTTTTAATCTTGGCATGAAAATCACTTTAAACTCAGAGCAACCAACACTTTGATTCCATATATTCACGGAAAAATTTTTTGTGAAAATGCTTCGTTAGAAATTCTGAGTTTTTGTCTAGAAATGACTCAATGTTTAATGAAAGCTTGTGAAATATTGTGAAGATACACAAAATGTATTACAAGTTATATGGAAATTCTAAATGTCAATTTTAGGTTGAATCGATTGAGCCTGTAATGAGAGAGTTAGTATGTTTAATCAAGTTAGGAGAATCTTGTAAGTTTGAAAGAGTCACCACTTTTTAATTTTATATAACATCGAATGATTAAATAATTTGAAGAAAAACTGAGTAAAATCTCTAGTTTTTTGTAATTGTAAATTTTTAAAGGCACATGTTACTTTTGAAACTGTAGTTCTATATACACACACACACACACACACACACACACACACACACACACACACACACACACACGTGCCTATTGTAGTATTATTGTTTGTTAGTTAGTACTTACCTACGTTTAGTTTTTGGTTTACGTTACGTTAA
>NW_013666553.1:185948-195991 GCF_000517525.1 Limulus polyphemus | reverse complement strand
ACTTACGTTTTTAGGTTTTAAGTTTTAGTTAAGTTTTTAAAAGTTTAAACGTAAACTAGTTATTTAGTTAACTACGTAGTTACGTTATATACTACACACACACACACACACACACACACACACACACACACACACACACACACACTGCACTTGTGTATATGTTGTTATGATTCCACATTTTTGGTTGTCCTAAATGCAGTCTTTGAGAAAATGCTATGTTCAGTTATTTACAGCTTAAGCTAAAATTCACTTTGCTTGAGTCAGCCTAGTAGTAAAGAAAAGCTAGTTGATAAATTGCTTAGATGTATGAATAATGAGAGTGTAACAGTTTGACTAAAAAAGTACTTAATGAAGTCAGCATGTGTTGCTGTTAAATTTATGATGCGTTCATTGAGAAATGTTAAAATTTGATAATGTTTCAAAGCAAAAATAGGTACAGTGAAAACATTCGTGGACAGTTTGTAAAGTATATTATTATTATTGGACAAAGATTTTAGCATTTTGATTATAAATTGAAACATTTGTCACTGTAATACTTATTTGTATATAATATATTGCTCTAAGCAGCTTCAAAGAGTTATAACTGTTCCTACAAGTATCTGTGAATTTTGTACCCATAATGTGGTCCTTTGGTATCTGTAGCAATTTGCATATTTGGTGATTTCTGAAGATCATCTTTAATACAACTGTTTGCTTCAAATAAATAGTGTAAATAATGCTAATTGTAAGTGTTTATTAGGATGAAAAATTGCAATCTAAGTGCAGTCTTATTTGAGGTAAGTTATGCCTATATTTGTGTCATACATTTAAACTTAATTACTTAGTTTATTGTGTTATATGTACTGATCAGTTGTAATATTTTGTCATTTCTATTTAAATATAATAATATCACTTAGAACATCTTTCTTTCAAATTTGAATTTAAGGACTAAATGTGTATTATGCTTTTAAACTTGTCTGTGACTACACATGTAATTGATCTTCTAGAAAGTTTTTTTTGTATCTGTGTGGAAAAATTGACAGAAAACTGACAGGTACAATTGACACATAACATTTCTGTATTATTATTATTTCTTTTATTATGAAGATAAAATCATTTTCTTGTTTCTAGTTACGTGTGGAAGGCGTGAGAATGTTTCTTCTGTGGTATCAAATTCTTGAAGAAGATAGTTCAGAAGATGAAGATGCAATGTTTAGTTCCATTGTTCCTGGTATCATTCCTGGTACCCCAAACCCATATTTGTCACCTAACATTCATAACAGACGTGGTATTTCAGCTACTGTTGAAAACTATCCTGATTATTCCACTTTTTACACTCATACTGCCACTGAAGCTGATTCTGGTATATATTTCAACTTTTTTTAAAGAAATCTGTGTTTTGAAATTATTAGCATGTGAAATGTATAGTAAAAGAACTAAGTAAGATAAGATTGTACTCAACAGATTAATTAAAAATGATTTTAATTTGTAAATAAAATTGTCATAAGATTCGTCCTGTAAATATATTAAGAAATAAAGAATTATACAAATTGACATGTGTGCATAGCAAAATCTTACAAGTATGTATTGAAAATGTGTACATAAAGGTCTTTTGAAAATTGACAAATCTTTATATTTAATAATTCAATCAGAATTTAATGATTAAATCTAGTATACTAATTGTAATCATGTTTTAAATGAGGTATACTGTATTTGTTTCCTGTTGTTTAAAATATCTACTCGGTTCATGCAGAAAGTAAGAGTGACATGCATAAAATATTCCTTTTTCAAATAACATGCAATATTGTAGTATTTCTCTTGTAAAAGGGTTTTCCTGCAGAGCAGTCAGTTAGGCCTGCTAACTGAAGATTCAGAGAATACCAGACTATGGAGTGTATTGATCTCTCCAATGTACAACTTGGATTGTGTAGGAAAAAGATTCAACAACAATAGAAGTACAATTAACAGGAAAATTATTCACAGAAAAGCATAATCACAATAACACAATACAATTACCAAAACCAAAACAAGGGCAAGTGTTCAGTGATGTGTGTCAAACTGATAATAGTATTGTGAACTTTTATTTAAAAGCTCTTATCATCTTGTTGTGTCCTCCCTTGTAAGTAGTAAATTAAAGAAGCTACAGTGATGGTCCACTGTTGCAAAATGTAACCAAATTCAATTTTTTGAAAAATATGACAAAAACATGTTATTGTAGGTCTTATGACAGTGGTCATTTACTTTAGTGAATTTGGTACTAAGCATACGTTCTTATGATTGTAAGTTTTTAAACTTTTCACTGAAATAATTTTTCTATCTTATAATCTTGTACATAAATAATTTTATTCAAGATATCTTATATACTAAGCTACATGTGCTAATACTCATTATTTCAAAGTTGATCACCAATGGGAAATAGCAAAATTCCTTTGTGGGCAGTCTGAGACCATTAAAATATTAAGAATAGTCATAGGTCACCCACCCTACTCATTTTGATTATCTGTAAAAATTTAACCCTAAAACTTATTTTCCACTATGACAATGAAGTGAAGCCTTCAAAGGTGTTTGTGCATGGCATATGATAAGTTATGCTGTTACTTAAGGAGGCTAAAGGTCCATATATAGATAAATTTATATTTCATTAATTGTACCCATTCTTCCACATCTAATTGCCAGTTTTTATTATCTGTATAAGACAATTTGTACCAGGCTATAATAAGTTAAATCACTTAAATGTAATACTGTAGCACCATACCATATTTGCATGTTAATTGTGCATGCCTTTGTACTTTTTTATCAGTATCTATATAAGCTATCTATATCTTAAACTAGAATGTCTTTTTTTTTTTACAATAGCGAGTGAATATGTCTAATGAGCCAAGAAGGCAAGTAGTCTGTGCTGATTTTCCAAGATAAAAATTACGATGATATAAGGTTTTCGTGCATCATATCCTCAACAGGTGTGCATGCTAACCATTATCTAATTTGTGAAACAGATATAGATGTGAAATCATGGGGTTGTGATGCATTGCTTTGACATTCAGAAAAGAAATCTCGTATATCAGGTACTGAAAACTGTCATGACAAAGGCAATATTTGAAACAACTGAAAACTTCTCAAATTAACACTGTGGACTTATTTGCTTGAGTACAGGCTGCCAAAAGTAGTGATCAGATATTGTCATTTTCTGAGCAGATTACTGCTGCTGAAGCAATATGGGGTAGAGCAGTTGCAGTGTGTCATCTGCCTGTTAGTTTTGTGATAAAGTTATTCCAGCTCTTCCAGTAATGTTTTTAGATTCAAACATTGCTGTGTAATAAAGCAAGCAGAATTCTTCCTGATGGACTTGGGCCTCATTTTTGAAATATTATCGAAAATGAGATATGCAACTCGGCTCTTGTATATACTTTGGAAACTGACAAAGCTACAACTGCAAAACATTGGCAACAGTTGGACATTCTAGTTCTATACTACTCCAGCCAGTGTCGACACGTCATTTCTCATTTGGTGTCAGTTAAATTTGGTAGAGCTCAGGCTGCAGTTATTCTTGAAAAGATTGTTGCTGTTGCTACTCCTGTTTACACTCAAAAATTGTGACAGATATCAACTAATAGGCCAAATGTAATGAAGGATTTAACCAGAGGCATAAAGGAAATTCTCAACCCAAAACTTGTTGAAATTGGCACCTGCAATATCCACGAGGTTCACAATGCTTTTTCGTCTGCCAATGATTTATTTGGAAATGATGTTGAAACTCTTGGTATTGAACTGTTTTAATTATTCAAAGTATCACCTGTGAGACAGGAAGATTTTGAGAAAGTTCAGGTCAAGTGGAATATTACAAATCATGTTTTCCTTTGACATGTACAGAGTAGATGGCTTACTCTAAAAGATGTTACAGAATGTTGTATGGAACAATATCTTGTATTTAAGCACTACATGTTGTACTCAAATCTTCTTTCAGATGTTGATAGGCAGAAGAATTGGAGGATCAGGAGACTTATGTGTGTCATGAACAACAAAGTTGTTCTAGTGAAAAGGAATTTTTGAACTCGGTTATATCCATTTTTACAAAGTTGAAAAGGCTTTTTCAGTTTGAAGCTCCTATTATTCATATTTTTTATGATGAGTTGTCATTGTTGGTCATCACACTAATTCGTTGTTTTGTGAAGCATGATGTTGTAGAAGGTAAATATGGAGCTCAGCTATACGAGATTGATTTTTCTGCAAATGAAAACCATTTGAAAGTTACATACATTGGACATGAAGCCAGTAAGACACTGAAAGCACTTCTCTCAGACAAAAGTATCACACAGTATGGATAGTCTTCTTTTTCTTGAGAGCTAAGACATTTTTCAAGAATGCTGTATCAGCTTTACTGTAAACACCCATCTTGAGAGATATACACTTTTTGCATCCTGTATGAAGAGAAGGAGATTGGTCAGTTGAAGCCATTGAAAGATTAGCTGTTGTCATGAAATTGTTTTCCTCAGGCAAGGTTGACTGTGCAGTTGATAAGTGGAAAACATTCAGAATTGAGCCTTCTCAAGATGATAATTATGGAGATCCAGACTGGGGTGTTGTGTGGGAATTCTTTTTGGGCTCATATAGTTTCTATCAAACTGTTGAATGGTTTGCCAAAGTATCCAAGTCCGACTATATTTATGAAGATTTGTCTCATCTCACATTCTGACATAGAAATGCAGATATTGAGTGCTCTTTCAGTGAGAATAAGCTGATCATAACTTCATGACTGACTCGGATGTCTGAGTCTTTAATTACAGAGCCACCTCATCATTCATATGAAAGTATAACAGAAAGCCAGAAAACCTTTCAATAAATTCATTGACCCTGCAAGCTGTTAGAAATGCCAGAGCTAATTACCTGCAATACCTTGAAACACACAAAAAAAGCTGAAGAACAATGCAGTCACTGCTGCTCAGGAAGCTGATTCTAAGCCTAATGATGAACAGTCAATGAGAAGAAAGGAATTAGAGGCAGTAAAGCAAAAACTTGTTGAAGCTGATGCTTTAAGAAAGGATGGAATGCAGATGTGGAATTCTGCATGTACTTCCAAAGACTTCAGTTGAGTTAATGCAGCAAATGCAATGCTATTCTAAAACAAAATGAGGAGCTAAAGGCTTCTGCTTTGACACAAATGAAGACTGCTGAAAAGAAGAAAGAAGCAGTTAGGAAAACTGAACCTCTTACAAATGGGGAAGAGACAGTAGCAAAAAAGTTGAAGTTCTAATTCATATTATATCCATTGTGTGAAGTTTAGCAGTCAGGTTCACTTCACATTTACTGTGCAAAATCAATTATAATCTTGCTAATCTGTTTCACCCTGTATCAGATGTATGGTGTTAAGTTTAATCTGAGTAATCTGTCACATTTCCTTATTAAATTTTTCTAAAAAATCTAACTTGCTTCATGTAATCCTCTGCCCCTCTTCATTAACCCTATTGCCCTGAGTACCCTTTACTACACATGACACAAGGTTTTAGTGTCTTGCATTCAAAATTTTATTAAACTACTTTTTGTTTATTTTATACCAATTGGAATAGCATAAAATCTTAGCTAATAATCCATATTTTAATACAAGTTTTAAGTTCTTAATTCTACAAGGCAATATTTAAAAAATCTTGAATTTCCACTAGTGTGACCCATATGACACATTTTTTCTAAGCATGTCATCATCCTTATGTTATCCACCACCTCTTGAAAAGTACGAAATTAAATGTAAAATACTCTCTATAAAATTGTTATTGCTCAAACAAACCATAATTTTTATAGCCTTCAATTTTGTTTGATTACATAGCTATCAAATATAAAATCAGAACCCACCTGTCATATCCTCTCTTTCCCAATTCGTTGAGAGTTCTATGATATGTTTCATTATATATTACCTATAACCAAAAGAAAGTCAAGATTTTCATCTATCAAATGATGTATTGTATAACATTATGTTCTGAACAGTTGGAAGTCAATTTCACTCACAGTACAAGATTCGTTCCTGTGAGAAAGTTAACGACTAACTTGGATGAATTTGTAATGGCTCTTGTCGCACAGTTAGAAAGCCAGAAAAATTGAGAGTTAGGAGAATTTATCTACTTTTTTCATGTTATTAGTCTATATTCTTTGGTGTATTTAATTAAATAAAAATTATTAAGTGCGTTACTATCTATAGTATAAAACATTAGGGTTAACTCTCTTCTAAAACTCGAGAGCAAGAAAAAAGGAGATTGGGTAAGTACTTTATTTCTTGTTTTTCATATTTATTCTTTATTTATTATTATAAAAATAACTAAAATCTAAAAATATGGATCTTTTTAAGTTATTTGAGACTTGATTAGGTAAAATATTTAATAATATTAATCTAATTAAAATGGTTCACGAGGCATGCATGTGAGCAGCTCCTGGGTAATGTAATTAGACAGCATAATATGAGCTGCATATTCCCTGAGGGATTAACAACTTATAATGGCTCAGATAGTAATTAGACTTGGTTCAAAGGGCAATAAAGCAATAAAATTTAAAATTATAAATAGATGTATACTGTTATGATACTTAGAGCTACTTAGGATAAACGAATGTAGATTCATGTTGCAATTTGAAGTCATTCTAAAAAGAAAAAAGGGTAATTTAGGTTTATTCGATTTTTTTTGGTCTAATTGACCGAACCTGTTTTGAGATAGGGTAGAGAAAATAACAGATAAACTATGAAATTTTACTTAAAAGAAACATTTGATATGCATTTAGAAGGTTTTAAGGCATACACAAAGGAAATTTGATATTTTTGAGATGAGGAATAGTATTTTTAATTTTAACATGAAAATTACTTTGCACATGGATTATTCAAAACAAATGCTCTGTATGTGAAAGACCTATAATATGAACTGAAAGACTGCCAAATGTTGTGAAGATATATATATATATATACACTATATTGAAAGTTAGAAGTATTAAATCTATAAAGACTAATTGAGTACAGTGAGGTCACATGGTCAGTCAAATTGACTGAGCTTGTGTTGAGAGAGTTAATATGTTTTATGGAGATAAGTTTTTTGAATTGTGTTTTATAAACTAAAAGAAAAGAAAAATAAAACTAAATATTTGTGTTGTACTGTTGTCCTTATTTGAAAATTTAATTACAGTGCCTTGCAAATGTATTTACCCCCTTCCAAAGTTCCACATTTTGTTGCCATCTGATTTTGCGATTACGAAACTTTCAACTGGGACTTTATATTTAGAATATACACAATCTACTCCAAACTGAGAAAGCTAAATAATGCTGATATTATGTAAGTAAGTTAGACTTTGAAAGAAAATTTGAATATTTTTAATTGCATAAGTATTCAATCTCTTTCTACGGCAACCCTAAATCAGCTCAAGTGCAAAAGATTAGTTTGAAAGGTCACAAAATTAGTGTAATTGTCTCTGTTTGTACATAATCAGAGTGATTTAACTTGAATTCAGAGTAAATGCATCTGTTCAAGCCACAACTCACATAGTGATAAGACAAACCAACCATGAAAACCAAGTAGCTTTCCAAAGAAGTCCAGGATAAAGTGGTAGAGAAGCACAGATCAGGAAAAGGTTACAAGAAAATTCCAAAGTTGCTGATTATCCCTTTGAGAATGATTAAGTCCATCATTAAGAAGTGGAATGTGCTTCATACCACTCGTCACTACCCATATCAGGCCACCTTTCCAAACTAAGCAGCCAAGCAAGCAGGAAACTGGCTAGGGATGCCAACAGTGACTTTGAAAGATCTGCAAAGTTCAATGTCTGAGATGGAAGTCAGTGTTCATACATCGCCAATATCCTGGTCCCTACACAAAACTGGCCTGTATGGGCGAGTGGCAAGAAAGAAGCCATTACAGAAAAGGAATCATTTTAAATCTCGTTTGGAGTTTGGGACAAAGCATGTAAATGATACTTCAGACTGTGGCAGAAGGTTTTGTGGTCAGGCTAGACAAAAATTAAGCTTTTTGGTCTCAAGTGAAAACGTTACATTTGGTGCAAGCCCAGCACATCACCCAGTCAGTGCTATCACAACTGTCAAGCATGGTGGTGGCAGCAGCATCATGTTATGGGGATGCTTTTCACCAGCAGAGACTGGGAAGTTTGTCAAGATTGAGGTGAAGATGGATGGTGCAAAGTTAGGGCAAATCTTAACCTGCTTGAGTTAGCCAAGAATCTAAAACTGTGTTGAAAATTAACATTTTAGCAGGACAATGTCCCGAAGCACAAGGCCAAAGCTATACTTGAGTTGTTTCAAAAGAAGAAATTGAATGTCCTGGAGTGGTCCAGTCAACTTCTTGACTTGAATCCAATGGAAAATTTATGGCAAGACTTGAAGATTGCAGTCCATCAACAATCCCCAACGAACTTGTCAGAATTGGAACAATTTTGCCAAGAAGAATGGGCGAAAATGACCATTTTATTGGTAGAGACCTGTCCTAAAAGACTCACAGCAGTAATTGCTGCCAAAGGTGCTTCCAACAAGTACTGGCTTAGGAGGCTGAATACTTGTGCAATCAGCAAATTTGAAGTTATATATTTACTCTGCAAATTTTGCTGACATTCAACCTCCTTTACACGTAACAGTGTTAAGTTTGATCATTAAAGTTTTGAATAAAAACAAGTTCATTAAAAAAATTGTTTACATGATTTGTATTTCATCAAAAATGATACATTATTGGTAGGGAGCGAATACTTTGCAAGGTACTGTAAGTTGTGAAGATATATTTGTAATGTGACTCAGTTTGCCTCCTAGAGCATCCAAGTAGATAAAATTCAGCTGGATAGTGCTCAATTTGCTCATATTCATGATAAAACCATAGTGTATTTTATCATGAATTCACTATGCCTGAAAATTTTGTGTAAAGACTCCAAGATCTATTTCTCATGAATTTGTGAAAATGTTCATGTCGGGTCTGACATTAGTACTGAAAATGATGTATTTAATAAATTGCCCTTTTAGTAATGTGACTAAACATTAAAGGGTATGGACTATTCCTGAAGATGCAATTTTTTGGAATAAATTTGTATTTGATAAGTGAAGAATTGTCTTCTAAAATATATAGAATTGTTTAAGTATAGAATTTATTTTTTTACTTCACTATTCCATTAGGAGATTCTTCTCTGAGTTATGTAATGCAGTGGTAAGTCTTGGATAACAGGGTTAATTGCATAGTTCTCATGATGAATTAAATCAACGGTCTGTGAATAAAACTAAGTGCATGATTCTTATTGAAGTTAATGTTTAAAGAGAAATAGTAAGGAAAGGAACATAGAATATTGGGAGTGTGTGAACATGTACTTAATTCTTAGCATTAAACAAGACCAAAAGGTTTGAAAATTAGTAATCCTACTACAGTCCAAATAATTGTAAAATACATTTTTATGAGAGAATTAGGCTGTCTTTATGGTGTGAATGGTTTTTCCAAACTAGAGAAGCATGGTTATAATTAATTATACTTGTCATAGGTCTAGTATATTTTTTAACACTGCATTCTGTATTTAGTCCCTTGTGGAATTTCAAGAATTAGAAGAGTTTATAATAATAGTATTCCAACTATACTATGTTTGTTGTGTCTCAGCTGATCTGATGGGTTTAGGATTGAGCTGAAAGTGTCACCAGCAGTCGATATGACGAACACAGTTTGGGTGAATACTATTATCATATGCTCTTCTAATTCTTGAAAATTGTTAAAGAACTAGAATAAGAATGCAGTGTTAAAAAATATAATAGGCTTAATACTTGTGTCTTATGATGGGTATAATTAATTATAGGCTGTTTTTGATTAATAACATGGGATGTGTCGCAACTCTACAGAATATTTCAAGACTACCGGTGATGGGGTAATGTACCACAAGAACTAACATGTAGTCCATTTTACGGTTTTAAGAAAGTGGTATACATGCATGTATACATATATGCAAAACACACACACACACACACACACACACACATATACATATATATATATATATATATATATATATATATATAATAATACTACTATACTTATAGAGAAGTAATTTAGTATTACTACCTT
>NW_013666553.1:183183-185633 GCF_000517525.1 Limulus polyphemus | reverse complement strand
ACATATATATATATATATATATATATATATATATATATATATAATTAAATACTACATCTTTAATGAGAGAATTTTGATTTCACCTTCCTTGCTTTGCACAGCTCTCACGCTCGATTATAAATTTATTTCCTTTGCTATATTTATTACAAGTTTTACACTTTAAATTTCAAAGTATAGATAAATGTTAGAGGTAAAGTCTAGCATTGAATGGGAAAGTTTAAGCAGTAGAGAGTAATATACTTTGCATTGTTTGGGCAAACATACTACTGCTTTATCTATAACATGCAGAAGTTTAATAGAGGTTGTAGAGAACTTAAGAAAGTATTTATAAATACTTTTCTTTTTTCTTTTGTTAACAGTAGCATATTTTGATTGTACGAAAAAAGATTGGTGGAAGAGGACATATAAATAATAAGTTCTGACATAGAGGTACATGTACTAAAGGTTTTTGTAAAGTATATACATACTATAAATGTTGAATTAAGATACTGGTTTTATGAAAAGTAGGTAAATAGAAATTTATTAGTTCTTTCTTTTCATGCAGCATGTGCTAATTTTTTGTAATGACCTAATGACATACTCAGTGAGATGGTCAAGATATTTTAATCATGTTAAATTAAAACATAGCCAATACTTATAACAACAGAATCTGGTTTATTACCTGAAATATGAAGAACCAATGTCATATTTTTTTTATTACTCCAGGTCCTGTTTGTCCAATAGATGTTTCTCCACTGTTACCTCCCCAGACAGGGGATCAGCCCATTGAAGATCCTACAAAATTGTTTCTAGAATGTTTATTAGATGGAATGGTGACCCAGGTAAATGAATACAATTTATTAATTGAGAAGGTAGTAAGTTTAGTTAATATTATTGTGATACATTTCTCTGCTTTAAATATTTGTTGTATTATATTTTCAGTTTAGTTCAGAATAACATTCTGGTATTTTTGGTTGTTTTATTTTCCCACATTTTTAAGTTTATAAGTAACAAGTAAATATATGGTGTGGAAATACTATGTTTTAAGGACTTGTGTTATTTTAACTTTTTCATGTTGTGTAGCTCATTAAATTTCTCATTACGTGCTTGGTTCGATCGACCAAGTTTGTGTTCCAAATGACTACAAGATCGCTAGTAGGTATTTCTTTGTGATATATTTGTCTGATGGATCTGTATTATCATTAACCTTAAGTTTTTCAGCACAGGCTCAGTCCCTTTGTACTCGGTTGCTGCTTGACATAGTTTGCTAAGCCTTTTAAAATTTCGCATGTGGAGGATATGAAATGAAATACTTTTTTTTGGTTTTATATATACATTTGAATAACAAAAAAAATTATAAATTACTTTGTCGATACCACGGAATTCCACGATAATTTATCAAGCTTAGTAACTAAGCTGTATTTAGGTCTAAAAAAAATATGAAATTTCGAGCAGACTAAAGACACAACCTACCTCCTTGAAATCTTTGTTCAAAAGAACGAGATAGCATTCTAACACATGAAAATGACTGAGAAAGCTACTAGGGAGACATTCTGAGCTTTTGAATGGTTATTCCTGTCATATATTAAAGTAAGTGTATATGAGGGAGCATTCCCAAAAATGAAAAGAGGTGGGCGGGGAGCCACTGTGTTTGATTCATTACATGAGTGATATATATATCAGCAAATACAAAATGTATGAGGTTCTTATTTTATATTCTAGCTTGTCAGTATTGGTAATTTGAGTTCCTGATTCATATAAAACTATAGACTTAGTATTTTGACATCAGAAACATCTAATTTCAACCAGTGCTGCATTCAACATACCACGTGACACACAAAAATTGATGTTTAACTGTGTTTTTTTATTATTTACTTTTAAATTAAGAAATTGAGTAAGGTATAATAGTTTAGAGATTTTAGTGTCTCCTCATAGGACAATCCCACCATCCTTGTGGTTCTTCTCTGATCCTTCTCCAATAATTCAATGTCCTTCTTGAGGAAGGGAACCCAAAACTGTACACAGCAATAATTCAATGTCCTTCTTGAGGAAGGGAACCCAAAACTGTACACAGTACTCCAAGTGAAGCCTTACAAGTGATCTATACAGTGAAACAATAATATACCTTGTCTTATATTCAATGTTTCTATAGTTGCTACCCAAAATCCTATTAACCCTATTGCTAGCTACAATACACTGTTTAGATGACTTAAGTGATTTTTTTATCACAACACCAGATTTTTGTTTTCAACTCAGTATTTAATGTACACTGAATGGTCACAAGTAAATAGACACCTAATTTTTCGTCATTTAACTGATTTATGCTAACTAATTTGTGTTCACAGAGCAATATATAAATGAAAATGGTCTGCACACTAATTATCTTGTGCTACAACATGCCTAGAATTCAAGGTTCTCTCGAATTGTCAGATTTTGTTAGTGGAAGGGTAGTTGGTCAAGCAGATGGTGCA
>NW_013666553.1:173300-183103 GCF_000517525.1 Limulus polyphemus | reverse complement strand
AGGGCTGTCAACAGGAGCATCGAAATGGATCCCAGATTAACGACTGCAGAAGTGGGCAAAGTTGGTGGGATGAGCCCGAAATCTGTTCAATGGATTCTCCACAGATTGGGTTATTGTTGCAGAGCAGCTAGAGGGAAGCCCTTATTAAAACCTGCCAACATAGTCAGACGAAAGAAGTGGGCAAGTGATATGATGACCAAGCCTCTGGACTTTTGGAAGACCGTATTGTTCTCAGACGAATCAAAATTCGCTCAATTTTCGAACAGTGGAAGGATATGGGTCTGGAGAATGCCTCACCAAGAGTTTTGGCTCAACAGATTGCAGCCAACTGTGAAGCATGGTGGTTTCAGCATGATGGTTTGGGGAGCTGTTTGGGTTGGTGGGAGATCGAGCTTAGTGAAGTGTGTTGGCAACATAAATTTTGCGAAATACGTCGAAATATTGGAGGAAGGACTCTTGCCACTTTATTCCTCAGGTTTCGTGGACAAGAACACAATGTTGTTCCAGGAAGATGGAGCACCGTGTCACACTGCTAGAAACACCCAAAAGTGGCAGAAAGACAATGGTATCCAGAAGTTGCCCTGGCCGAGCCAATCTCCTGACATGAACCCCATCAAAAACCTCTGGGCCATACTCGACCGACAAGTCAAGAAACAACCAACAAAACCAACTTCGAAGAGCGATCTACTCCAGGTTTTGAAGCAAGAGTGGGCAAAAATCCCACAATCTAAAATGGATGAGATGATTTTCAAGATGCCCCAAAGGATCAATGAACTCCATGAAGCGAAAAGAAGATCTACTAGATATTAATTAAATTATAAATATATCAATTCATGTGAATATGACTGAAAAATTTCATTTTTTCTTAAAAGGTGGTGTCTATTTACTTGTGACCATGCTGTGTATATACCCATTTCAATTGTAACAATAATTTGAATTGTGAAAACCTACATATATCACCTTACATTTTGGATAATTAAACATCATCTGCCATGTATTGCCCCAAAGCATCAAATGATCTAAATTTCCCTGTAAGTCTGCAGTATCTTTGAAACATTTAGCCACCCCAAAAATCTTAATGTCATCTGCACACTTTGTTTGTCATTTCAGAATCAATACCATTAATATAAATCACAAACAGCAGAGGATCCAACACAGACCCCTGAGGAACATCACTTGTGACTGTGATCCAGTCAGATCTAACTATTTATTTAGCACTTTCCGCTTTCTACTCTCTAGCCAATTTTCTATCCAATTTAATAACATTCCCTTCACACCCACAGATTTAAATTTTGTAACAAGTCTTTTGTGAGGCACCTTATCAAATGCTTTCTGAAAATCAAGGTAAACCAAATCCACAGTATTTCCTTCATCAACTCTTGCAGTAACATCCTCAAAGAATCTTGGAAGATTTGTTAAACAAGACTTTCCTTTAGTGAAACCATGCTGAATCTTTGACACTATATCAAACTGTTTTAAGTGTCTCTGCAATGCATCTTTAATCACACTTCCCAAAAATCTTTCAAACTACTGATGTAAGACTAACTGGCCTATAATTGCTTGGACAATGATTATCACATCCTTTAAATATTGACTAACATTAGCCAACTTCCAATCTTCTAATACTCTTCCACTACTCGGTGACCTATAAAAATATATTAGCTAGCAGTTCACAAATAAAATCTTTTTAGTTCCTTTAAAACTCTAAGATAAAAGTTGTCTGGTCTAGGGGATTTATAAATTTTTAGGTTTCCCAACTTTTCTCTTACAATTTCAGAACTTAAAATGACATCTTTTGCATCAATATTTTCCCCATACATTAAGCATAATGTGGTTGAGGCATATTACTTGTATCTTCCTTTGTAAAAACTGAAGAGAACATATAATTATAATAATAATATATTAATAAGTTTACCATCTCGTAATCTTCCAAGATCAGCTATCATTTTTAAGATGCCCAATCCCCCATCCTAACATTTTGTAAACCCATCCTATACCTAAAGAGTTTCTTATTGTTTGATTTAACTCTGTCAGCCAATCTTATTTCATATACAGTTTTGGCCCTTTTAACTTCCTTTTTAACCAATATTCTTGATTTCCTATAGTCCTCCAAGTCTGTATTATTTCCAGTTAGTTTTCAGTGCACAATTTTTGTATTGATTTGTAAAATAGTGTGCAATAAATGTCTAGAATTCTACCTTAGAGAAACTGGAATAAAATTAGAAACCAGATTCATTAAACGTAATAAAAAAAATCATCCCATGTTTACCACCATTGCAACTCAAAAAATTCACAGTATATCTCTACAAAACACTGTAATTTTAAACAAAGAACCAAACATCAGAAGCTGCTTATCTTAATTGAACAAAACGGCCCCATCCTAAACCAAAATTTCACTTTGAAACTTGGATCCATTGATCCCAGCTCTGAAAAGAGACCTATCTGCGAATTTAAAAGAAGCAGTAATAAAATAAGAATAAATATCTGAATTAAATTATTTCTAGACTCTAGCCAGTATGTAATAAGGTAATCCTCTCTGAATACAAAATGTAATATGTTGCATTAAAACAATTTCAAGTTGACTAAAGAAAAAAAAATTCTGAAATTTCCATGTTTCTTTATTTTGTCACAACTTTGGTCTTTATCAATGCCCATGTCACATTTCTATATAAACACTTCAAGCCTTCTTCTTCACAATGACTTCCTGTTCTCAGCTTGAGGCAGTCACAGCTTTCCCGGATGCCTTGAGGCATTTCATTAGCCTTGCTTACTGCACAGATTAGTCGAGTCTGTCACTCAGTAAACTGTGAGTTAATAATCTTTACACCCCACTAGTAAATTCTAATCAAATTAGGTAACTAGCTCAAAATATACTACATTCACTAAAAGAATATACCTTAATTCCATGAGCAGGGTAAAGACAAACAACAGCTTCTGACTGCCCCTGGTTACTTTTCAGGTTTTTAAACCAAAATACCTATGTGTATGTACCAAGGAGTTTAACTTGAACACCCCAGGGTACCAAAATACATACACTAAGCTGTGAAGCAATATCTGGTCATATGACCTCCTTGTTCTATAATATATAGACTGTGTTCATGTGTCTCTATAAATTACATTATTGATAAGAAGAAAAGTTGTTATATAGAGGTCATTATTTGACCTTTCGTCCAAAAATCATGGTCGTATGTTGCAACTGTCAGATCAATGTAAAATCATTCTGTGCACAGAAAAAAAGTCGTATTTAAAAGGAAGTTGTTATTGGGAGGGGGTCGTATCCACCAGGGATTACTGTATTCCCTCTTCCTCACTCAGTTTGCCTCTGGATCTCCACCTCCATGCAGTGGGTCCTGGAGGTTGATGTTGTGCCCAGGTTCTGGGAAGTTCTATCCAGGTGGTGAGGTTGATTTATATTTCTAGTGGCAGCTTACTTCCTTGCAGTGGGACCCATGATGTGATATTGTGCTCTGGCTTCTGTGCAGTCTTATCCAGAGAATGATGTTGATCAGGGTGATGGTTCTTCATCATGCACTCCACCTCAGGATGTTTTAACTGCCTGAGGCTGGTGTTGTGCGGTGGGGTGCCAGTCTGTTAGAGTTTGAGTTTGATGTGACCTGCCACATGGGCACATCTCTTTCTACCATCATTTGGATGTTGGGTTCCTTAATGTGTGGTTGGTTGTGGATTTGTGCACACGTGCCCGTTTCATAGATTAGTTAGCACAGTATATCCTTCTGTTCTACTTAACTTGAGGTAAAGATGGCGTTGACCCCTTCTCCTACCAACGGGTTGGAGGTTCTATTCCCTTTACTGCTTAGTTTTGGACTGGAGTTGACTGGCTGCATACAGCCCATCACGCCCTAGTCACACCTTGGAGCACTTCCATTTCAGCTTGCCCCACATTCCTGTGTGTAGATGGTTCTTCTACAGTTTTTCCTCTATGGGATTGAGCTTCCAATATACTGTGAATTGGATTTTGAATCAACTGGTTGTCTCTCCATTTTGGTTGTGCTCTTTCCACTGTCTGGCCAGGTATGTGACAACTATTTCCATACTGGCAGGGATCACACTCCAACTGTATTCTTAGATACTTTTGAAGGAGGTCATGTGCTGTATCGGAGGTTATTATTTTCCTATACTGAAAATATATTTCTGATAAGTACCTACCTCCTCTCACACTTCCTGCCCTTCCTCCCCACTGAAAATTGGTGCTTTTTTTTTCTACCTAATCTTGAAGTGATACTTTAATAGAATCAAAAAGGGGGAATCATGTGCGTTAGGAGGGTGTGTCACACTCCTACAGGTGAAAGGTTGTTGCATGATGATTTATATGTGAGATGCAGTTGAACCACGTTGATCATGGAGTGCTTGGAAATTCAAGGCTTTGGGCATGCAAAAAAATTTTGCATATAGATGGCAGCACTAAACAAGAATATCTATACATGTGAGTGGAGGTAAATACCTATCAGAATTATATTTTCATTATAGGAAAATAATAACTTTCTGGCTTTCTATGTGACAAGAGGCATTAAACCTTCATCTAAGCTTATCAATGAGTTTTCTGTGGGAATCAAGCTTGAATTGAAAGTTTTGTCACCATAAAATAAACTTCTTCATTGGTGTAAGTTATTTGACAGACAAATACTAGGTTAAAAATTAAGACTAGAAAATATATATCTCATCCACTATGAATAAATCTTTCTTTCATATATCTTAGGTTTCTTACAAGCTTTTACAGGGTTATAATTTTTTATTTTCTAACTTGGAATGGTATTGTAAGTACTTCTTGTTTTGTAAAAAGTAATACATTAAAATATTAACATATTTAGTTTTTGTTGTTTTATCTAGGTGGTGAAAATTGAGTGGAAAGAAAAAACCAAGATGAAACAGCAGAGATGCTTTAATTTTCTCTTTGAAAAGTTTAAAAAATACTACCTTCCTCATATCTTTCCAAAGTTTTCCTGGGATGCAAGCATTTACAAACCCAAATTAGGTGTGTTTCTTTCAATTTAGCAGTATTTGTTTGTGACAAAAAAAGATGTGTTTGTAAACTTTCACCTATTGGTCTTGTTTTTGTGATATCATTAACAACTCTTTCACTGCCATCGGCACATCTATGTCCCCTTCTAGAGCACATGTTTGTTTTAGCCTTGAAAAGTGTGATATTAAGTATTTGTTCTGAGAAGTAGGTATGCAGTAAAATTAATGATTTAATATTAATAACCAATAAATTCACAAATTTTGCATATTTATAAATTTTTGGGATAAACATCAATGAATATCTCATGTAATATTTCTTACAAACTGAGAATGGTTATCTGAATTATCTCTTAAAAACGTTCATAGTGGTATAACAGTAATGAATGAGATAAAAGTAATTATACAACACTGCATGTTTACTGTTTGTATTTTTAAATAAACCTGGTTCTGGGAGAGTTATCTATAAATGTGGCATTGAAGGAGTTAATCTGGTTATGTCATACAGGAGTAAAATGAGTTTCTTGTATGTTATTGTTGTACAATAAATATGTATATTATGGTAATTATATTAAAATTGTTTTTTTTTATAAAATTTTGTGTGTACATTAACATTGGATAAAATTCAGTTTTTGCATTATACTAAGAACTTGCACTTTTCAGAACTCCCAGAATTAAGGCAGGAACAAGGTAACCAAACACTTAACCCTTCTGATACCTTAGCTCAGTGCCAAGCAGTGATGGTTCGATGGGTAGCAAACTATACCCACTACATAAAAAAGAATGATTCTTCAAGCACTTTAACTTTTCGGGACCAGAGGTACCACTTTATTTTCATGTTATTTGTTATGAGTAGTAAATATGTTCTAAATAATCCTAGGTTAAATAGTTTGAATGGCTGCTGCTGTGCTATTGGACTTTCTCTAGTACTAGTAAGATTTTTTAAACCATTTTTACCAGTTACAGTAAAAAATACAGCCATTGGAAGTTTTGAAGTTGCAGTTTTTCTTAATTTGATGGATTTCATTATTATATTGAAGAAACAAATGATAGATGCATTTTTCAGTCTATCTTAAAATGTCACAGACAGGTATACACTTGGTTGAATCACTTTTTGTATGTAATTTTAGAATTGCTATAGTTTTGCCATAAATATTTATTTAAAAATTCAGAATAAAGACATCTGTCATACAGTTACACAGGGCCTATTGACCTGTTTATTTTGTTATAAAGAGCTAAGGTTTTCTTTCAGACTTTCTTTTTTTTGGGGATGGGGGTGGGGGAGGAATTTATATGGTGACTTATGTGGCATGGGGCATTTGAGTGCTGAAAGCACAGTATGTTTAAAAACAAGAATGTCTAAAATAGTACAGTTTTAAGGGTAAAACTTGTTATAAAACAAGGTGACTGGAAATATTTTTTCATATTAAAACCGGCCTGGCATGGCCAGGTGGATAAGGCACTCGACGTGCAATCTGAGGGTCGTGGGTTCGAATCCCCATCCTACCAAACATGCTTGACCTTTCAGTTGTGGGGGAGTTGTAATGTTATGGTCAATCCCACTATTCGTTGGTAAAAGAGTAGCCCAAGAGTTGGCGGTGGGTGGTGATGACTAGCTGCCTTCCCTCTAGTCTTACACTGCTAAATTTGGGACGGCTAGCGCAGATAGCCCTCGAGTAGGTTTGTGCGAAATTCAAAAACAAACAAACAAACATATTAAAACCTTGCATGTGGTTGTTAGTTAATTCCTGTGTATTTATAAGCTTAAGTTATACTTGTTCATCAGTTTTATAAGGAGCACTATAATAATACCAAATAAGTATTATATTTTGTAGTATCGTAAGAAATAATTTATCTTTACTATTGTAATATTATTTGTCTTTAAAACTGATAAAAATAGTAAGTATATTTCAGTGAGGCTTGCTGTAGTTATATATTTGAAGCTTAAGAATTAAACAAAGTATATCACATATATTACAGCAGCAAAAGTGACTCATTAGAAGCTGCTTGCGAATGCACCTCATGAAAATTTATTATTATTATTATTCCTTATTTTACCTAATCTAACCTTATGTAATGAAAAAAGTTTTCAATGTTTACGTTTTAGTTACTTTTATAATAACAAAATATAAAAAAATAAATAAAAAACAAGAAATATAGGTCCTTGTGTTTTTGGCTCTTGACTGTCAATGGCACTTAACCATACTTTTTTTAACTAATGGTACTAATGCACTAAATAATTTTTTATTTAATTAAATAATGTACTAGAGAATGCAGAATAATAACATGCAAAAAGCAGACAATGTCCCATAACTATTGCAATTTTTCTGGCTTTCCAATTCTGTGATAAGAGCTGTTAAAAATTTCTCTATGCTTATCAATCTGTTTCCAATGAGAATAAAGCTTGAACTAAAAGTGAAATTTACAATTCTCTGTACAAAAAATATTTTAATATAATACATCAATTGATACATTAAAACTTGGCTTTCTGTTGACTATAAATAATATTAAAAGTCAGAGAGCACTATTGGCAGTTTTTGAAAGACGATGTGACAGGTAGGTGTGTCAAAAGGGGTCTGATTTTCTATTTTATTGCTCTGTAACTAAATAAGATTGAAGGCTATAAAAATTATGCTTTGCCCGAGCAATGATGACATTATAATGAGTAATTTACTTTTAATTTTGTACTTTTTTTTGGAGGAGTGGTAAATAAATTGGAGAAGAGGGGATGCCAAGAACGGAAATGTCACAATTCTCCTACAAGAGAAATTCAGTACTTTTTTAAATATTGCTTTATAAAATTAAGAACATAAAACTTGTATACTATTAAAATTTGCTTTGTTAGCTACATTTTTATGCCAAATTTATTTGTATACCATGATAAATAAATTGATTAATTAAATTTTGAATGTAACTTACTTAAACCTTATGACATGCATAAAAGATGCATTTGAAGAGAGGGTTAAAGTATTTGTTTCATTTTAGTACACTTATTTTTGACATTTTAAATGCTAAGTAATCCAGAAGCAATACTCATTACAATATACATCTAACAGTCTTATGAGTTTTCTCTGTTTAGGTAAATATATCATGCAAGTTTTCAAACAAATACAGTAATGGGAGAACTTGGAGAAAAAGATGATGAAAAGAAAAGCGTGTATGAGTTCTGTTCAGGAGGCAACTTTGAAATAACAATAGAAGATTTATCTTGAAAAAAATTACTCAGTGTGGTTAATGTACTAGACTGTGGATCTGAGGGTTTATAGTTTGCCAAAAAAAAAAGAAAAATTGCAAACTTTGGGGTTGTGGATGTATTTTGGGTTATAAAAGTGTCTGTCAAATATAACTTCTTGATTAGATTAGCTAAATTCATGAGAAACTGTCATTTTAATTATTTGACTTTTGCTTAACTCTCACGTGACCTTCTGTACATGTTTAAAGTTGACATAAATTTAATACTTATAACTCTCAATATATTGGGTATATCTTCATGAAATTTGGCAGTCTTTCAGTCTTTCACATACAAAAAGTCATATTTCTTAATGAAGTACTTTTAATAAAATAAAATAAAGTTTTGTCCATGAATATATTGAATATTTGTTTTGAATAGTTTGTGTGCAAAGTAATTTTCATGTTAAAATTAAGAATACTTTTCGCCATATCAAAAATCTCAAATTTCCTATGTGTAATCCCTAAAACCTCCTAAATGTATTTCAAACGTTTTTTTTTACTAAATCCTTATAGTTTATATGTTATTTTCTCTACCCTAATCTCAACACGGGATCGGTCAATTTGACCAACCTCATAACCACCCAAAAAAAATCGAAATAAACCTAAATTAACCGTCTTTTCTTTCTAATATGACTTCAAATTGTAACATGAAACATTCGTTTATCCTAAGTAACTCTAAGTTCGTAACATTATACATCTATTTATAATTAAAATTTATTGTTTTATTGCCCTTTGAATCGTGTCTAACTGCTATCTGCGCCATTATAAGTTGTAAATCACTCGGGGGAACGTGCAGCTCACGTTATGCTATCGAATTACATCACCCATGATGCTACTTGAACAATTTTAATTATATTATTATTATTTATTTTACCTGTTTGAGTCTTAAATAACTTAAAAGGATCTGTACTTTTAATTTTAGTTAATTTATAATAATAAATATAGAAAACAAGAAATAAAGTACTTACCCAATCTCCTTTTTTCTTGCCCTTGATTGTCGATGAGAGTTAAGCCTGAATTTTTTAGTGATTATAGTAAACCATTTAACAATTTTTATTTGATTAAATAATATATCAAAGAATATAGACTACTGACATGCAAAAAGTAGACAAATTCACTTCTAAAAATTTTCCTGACTTTCTAACTATGCGACAAGAGCCGTTAGAAATTCATCCAAGGTATTCGTTAACTTTCCCATGGGAACGATGTTGCTACTCAGAGTGACATTGACAGTTATGCAATATGCCATTTGATAGATGAAAACCTTGACTTTCTATTGGTTATGAATAATATATAATGAAATGTAAGAGAGAACTATCAACCACTTGTGAAAGAGTGGGTGTGGCAGGAGGGGTCTGATTTTCTCTTTGATAGATCTGTAACAAAACAAAATTGAAGGCCATTAATATTATGGTCTGTTTGAGCAATAATGATTTTATAGAGAGCATTTTACATTTAATTTTGTACATTTTCAAGGGGTGATGGATAAAATAGGGGGTGATGACATGCAAAGACAAAATTTTTCGTGTGTTACACTAGTGGAAATTCAGGATTTTTTTATATATTTCCTTTTTAGAATTAAGAACTTAAAACTT